>NW_007246692.1:112207-129732 GCF_000164805.1 Carlito syrichta | reverse complement strand
TTTATTATGAGTTGGAGTCTCACTCTGTCACCCAGATTGGAGTGCAGTGGCCGCTCCTGGCCACCGCAGCCTTGACCTGCTGGACTCCGGCGATCCTTCCGCCTCAGCCTTCCAAGTAACTGGAACTACAGGCAAGTGCTACCACATCCGGCTAATTTTTGATTTATTGTAGAGATGAGGTCTCGCCAAGTTGCCCAGGTGGGTCTTGAACCCGCAGGTTCAGGCAATCTACTCACCTCAGCCTCCCAAAGTACGGGATTACAGGCTGAGCCACCGAGCCCGGCTTGTCTGTCCAATTTTTAAAGATCCAGCCAGAGTAACTAGGAGGGTAATAGGAAAAATAAGTTTTTCTCTCCTACAATCCAATAGGTGGTTCAGATCCTAACTTTTGCTTTCAGCAAAACTATATAAAGCAAAAGACAATCCTCATGGTTGAAAGTGAGGAAACAAATTATATATTAGTCTAAGATTGATCTCTTAGAATCTGCATATTATTTGTGAAAGACGGATTGGGTTTATGAATGGAGACTCTCTGTGAGGTACAAATGAACCAAGAAAGTTATTTAGTCACTTTGAGCCTCAATATCTTTTTTGGGGGGGGGTAAAATTTGATAAACAATACCTGATAGAGATTTTTTGACGATTAAATGTGATACTGTTTGTGAAAGCATTTGCACCTATTAAATACCATTTAAAATTACACTTTAAGGTGCAATGCATTCTCCTTAGGTGACATGTCCACTAGTTGAAAAGGATGCCTTAATTCATTGCACAAATAATCTGAGCACCTATTAGGTATCAGACACAGTGCTAGGGTAGGTATTATAATAATTGTAGGGAAAGAAAGAAACCTTCCTCCTCTATCTATCTTAGGTTCTCCAGCTGGAGCCCATGTTGACAAAAGATGCCAAACTGTAAAATATTCTGAGTTAAATATGAACAATCTAGGCCCAAGGCACTGTTCCAAAAGGTCCTGAGAACATGTGCCCAAGGTAATTGAATTTCAGATTTATTATATACCTCTTAGGAAGATAGACATTACCGAAAAAAAAAAACCAAACAAAAACCAAAAAACCCCAAAACAACAACAACAACAACATAAATAAATACCTGTGAGATTTACATTGTTTTTGACCTGGGAAGACAGGACATCTCCAAGCAGGGGCTTGCAGGTCATAGATATATTCAAAGATATGCTCAGTCTAAGGAATTTTGAAATAAATAAAGGAAATGCCACATTGAGATAAGGGGCAGCTTGTGGAATGATGAAGTTAAGTTTCTTGATATGTAGATGAAGTCTCATAGGTGAAAGCCCTGAGAGAGAACAGATAGCAAATATCTAGCTCCTCTGTGGATCCTTGGGAAGAAGACTCTATACAGATGCAAATTTCCCCAAGACATAGCTTTGCAGGACTATAAAATATTTTTTATTTCTATCTTTATCTGTTATGTGATGCTATGCTAGAATCAGGTTGGAAAGTAAACCAAATTATATAGGGCTAACAAAAACCCATCTCCCCAGGCCCCTTAGGAATTTGGCGAGAGAGAGAAAAAGATCAGAGTTTAGTCCTCATCCTGAAAATGAGAATGGCCAAATTAATGGGAAAAAAAAAACAAACCCAGAAATGTATTAGCATGTGCATGATACTTACACATGGTGGTACCCAGATGAGAAACTCAAGGGGGTGGTTAAAACTTGGATTTATCAATTACCTTAGAGCAAAACAAAGGAAAAGGGGTTTTTCTTTTAGATGGATGGAGATGCAAGTTATGGGAAGGTGGCCAAGAAAACTAGAGTAAACAAAGGTTGTTTAGCAAGGTTAAAATGCATATTTCAGTCTTAGATTGGTGTCTTCTCCATTGATAAGAGTTGTCTTCTTTTTGATATGAAAAAGGGAAACATCTCTACAACTACAATTTGCTTTATAAATGTAAATTTTCTTTATAAAAGAAAAACTTGTGCCTGATTTTTAGAACTTTGCTGCATCTGCTGGTTCTCAAATGGCCTTTAGCTCAAAATAATCGTCATGCCAAAAAGGTATATTTTAGGGTGGCATATTCTGGTTTCCTTCATAATGAACAAAAAAGTCCTGATCTTTACTCTCAAGGGGCTTGCGGTCTAGTGGGAGAAGTAGTAATTAATCAAATAAAGTAATAAGTGAAAAAAAATCCAACTTTGACCAGTGATTAGGTAGAAGTACCATGAGATCACATATGACAGGGTACCCAAAAGAAAAAATTATTTTTTGGAAGACGGGTCCCTTGTAGTACAGGCTTTCTCTGCTAGGTAAGTGTTCTTGGAAACCATTGGCTATATTGCAGTGAGATGCTGTTTGACTTCATTGAAATTGTCTTTGGAGATTCTCTCAACTTATTTGCCCATTTCATGATGGGTGATTTACGAGTGCACCATTACACACCGCACTGAGCGTTCAGCAATTTTTAACCCAAAATGGCATCCATGCTCCACTCTCCCTATTCACCCAATCTCACCCCGAGTGACTTTTTTTTTGTTTCCCCAGATGAAAAAAAAGTCCTCAAATGGACACATTTTGCCGATGTGGAAGAGGTGAAACAAAAACGGCAAAAGCACTAAAAGCCATCAAATCGAAGAGTTCAAAAAGTGTTTTGAGCAGTGGAAAAAGTTTCTCGATAGGTGTAGTGCATCAAATGGAGTGTACTTTGAAGATGACCGAAGTTTAAACATGTAAGAATAAACACACTTTTGAAATAAATAAATTCAGGTGTGTGTGTGTGTGTGTGTGTGTGTGTGTGTGTGTGTGTCCTTCCTAATATAAAGGGAGATCTGACCTAGTGAGGGAAATAAAATAATTTTTCTCCAGGCAGTGACACTTGAACTGAGATTTACAAAAAAAGTAGGTGTTAAAGAGGGGTGAAAAGTGCCTTTCAGGTTGAGGAAGTCCTAAGATCCACTGGTAGTGTGAGTGGGAAGAACCAAAAAACCAGTGAGACTAGAGAGCATAAAAGTGAGAAGAGCTTAGCAGAATGTGTGAATCCTTTGTGTAGTTCATGTATCTGCTAAGGTCAATAACTGACCCAATGGAATATCTGCACAGCAAGTACCTGAGAGTGAGGGTAATCTTTGTTGTTGTCTGTTCAGGCTGTTATAAGAAACTACCATAGACTGGATGGCTTATGAAAAGCAGGAGCTTATTTCTCACTGTTCTGGAAGTTGAGAAGTTCAAGATCAGGCACAAGTAGATTTGATGTCTGGTGAGGGCATACTTCCTGGGTCGTGGAAAACTTTTCTTGCTGTATCCTTGTTAGGTCACACTCACAGCCGGAGCCCGCTGGGAGTGTAGTGTTTGGGGCACAATTTGGTGCTGTAAGAAAGATACAAAGAATTGAACAGAAGTTATATTGGAAACATAGTTTATTTGAAAAGCAAATTGTATAGAAAGAGAGAGAAAGAGGAGATTCACCTTCCCATGGTAGGGAAGGGGGTCAAAGCCAGGAAACAGCGTTGGTCATAGCTCACAAAGCACATGGCCACATCAGATTCTAGTAAAGCTATGGTGAATGACTGCTCAAGGTTGAATGCTTTTAATCCTTCCCTTTGATGGGTGGTGGTCTGCTCCATGTCATCACAAAGGGGAAGGAAAGCACCGGAACTGAAGTCAAGTGATGGACAGCGGGCGGATGGGTGGGCTAGTCACATGACTGCTGCTATGGTGATGGGATCTGTCTATGTCATGAAGGTCAGGAAGGACTGATTAGGTTAACTTGGGTCTTATGCGTGGAGGCAAATACATGAAATAGAAAAGTGAATTAGTACTAAACAAACTGGGGTGGGAGTTGTAAAACAATTATCAATATCTACCTCTGAGAAACTTGTTCAGTCCTTTGCTGGTGATTAGAGGGTAAAGTAAAGTGAACTGCTAGAAAAATATGAGATTTAGGCAATGTTAAAATGGCTGCTCATTGGGTATACTAAATCCATTTTATGTCCTTTCAATCCACACTTGGCAGAAGCAGCAAGGGAGCTCTTCCAGGTCTCTATTGTAAGGGCACTAAAATCCAATTTATAAGGGCTCCACTCTCATGACCTAATCATTCCCCAAAGGCCCCACCTCCTAATAACATCACCTTAGGTGTTAGAATTTCAACCTATTGGGGAATTACAAATATTTCAGTCTATAGCATCTAGCTTTAATTACTTCTTACTATATAACAAAAGCACAGCTAAGGAAAAAATGTGTTTGTGGGGAATCCCTTGAAGGTTGTAAAATGTATACATTCTCTCAGTGGTTTTTGGATCTCATCTTGATCTTGCTAGATGAGCAACATCTGAAGACTGGTCTGCTGGGCATTGTTTCTTTTGTGAATTCCTAAGGATTTTCTGTATACACGATCTTGTCATCTGCAAGTAAAGACAGTTTTACTTCTTCCTTTTCAATTTGGATACCTTTTGTTTCCCTTACCTAACTGCATTGGCTAGAACCCCTAGTTCAACTTTTAAAAGAAATGGTGAGAGTGGGCAACCTACCCTTATTTTTTATTATAGGGGAAGACTTTCAATTTTCAAAATTAAGTATGATATTCACTGTAAAATTATTTTTGGAGATGCTCTTTATCAGGTTGAGGAAGTTCCCTTCTGTTTCTAGGTTTCTTGAGAGTTTTAATTATGTGTGATTGTTGAATCTTGTCAAATACTTTTTCTATGTTTATTGAGGTTATCATGCAATTATTGTCCCTTAGTCTATTATTATGATGGATTACATTGATTGATTTTTGGATGTTGAACTATTGGGACTCAGAACAAAATATCCCGAAGTATGGTACCTTGACACAATGAGTACTTTGGACTATAGGAGATTGGAAGACCTCAGAAGAAAGGTCTCCTCTGTCTATCTGCTGCCCTCCTGTTTGCGTTCCTTCATTCTCTCCCTAAGCAAGTCATTGAAACCAGAATACCTCTTCCCTAAGTCATAGAAACTAGAACCTCCTCCACCAAAGCAAGCTATAAAACCTGGAAAGGTCACTCTCTTCCTTCTATCTTCTTCTGTGAGGGCTCTCATTTCAGAGGAATTCAGATTCATACCAGGAGGGAAGGAATGCTACATAAAGAGGGCAAGAAGAATCTGGACAGGCTTTTCTATGTTTCCCCCAGTCTATTATAATTTGCTCAAACTTTTTATCCAATTACATTTCTACATGGCTGACATTCTTCACTGAACCTAAGCATGAAAATTGGCAGTTTTCCTTAGGTCTTTTGGTCTTCATATCTGAAGGCTCCCATGTCACATGAAATTTCGATTAAATAAACTTGTTACCTTTTTCTTCTCTTTATTTTAAAGATGTGGGGTACAATTGAGGATTAGGTATATAAATGGTCATAGTACAGGTAAAGTTTGGGTCTGACTTGGGTTCCTACTTTGCCTGATTTGAGATTAGGCACTCTTGTTGATGAAATGTACCCCCCCAGCAGTGTCCCACTATTGTCAATCCCTTTCTTATAGTATTATGATAATTGTTCAGGATCTACTTATGAGTGAGAACGTGTGGTACTCAGTTCTTTTTTTCTGTGATAAATCACTCAGTATTATAGACTCTAAGTCCATTCAAGTTGCTGCAAAGTTCATTATTTTGTTCTTCTTTATGGATGCATAATATTCTATCATGTGTATGTACCACATTTTTTTATCCCGTCTACTTTTGATGGGCAGCAAAGTTAGTTCCATGTTTTTGCTATTGTGAATAGTGCAGCAATAAACATATGTGTGCAGGTATCTTTTTGTGAATGATTTGAGTTCCTCTGGGTATATTCCCAGAAGGGGGATTGCTGGGTCATATGGAAGGTCAATTTTTAGAAATCTGCACACTGTTTTCCAGAGGTTGTACTAGCTTACACTCCTATCAACAATGTAGAAGTGTTCCTTTTTTCCCACATACTCTCCAGCATCTGTTGTTTTTTTAGTTATTGATAATTGCCATCCTGATGGGAGTTAGGTGGTATCTCAGTGTGGTTTTAATTTGTATTTCTTTGATGATTAGTGAGGCTGAGCAATTTTTCATATATTCATTGACTGCTTGCATGTATTCTTTTGAGAAGTGTCTATTCATATCTTTTGCCTACTTTTTAATAGAGCTGATTGTTTTTTTTTCTTTTTGGCATGTTTGAGTTCCTTGTAAATTCTAGATGTTAGGCGTTTGTCCGATATACAGTTGGCAAATATTTTTTTCCAGGCTGTAGGCTGTCTCCCAGCTTTCCTGATGGTTTCTTTTGCTTTGCAGAAGCTTTTCAGTTTGATAAGGCCCTACTTGTCTATCTTATCTCTTATGGCATGGGCATTTGGGGTTTTGATCACAAATTGGTTGCCAGTTCCAACATAAGGTATCTCCTGCATTTCCTAAGGTTCTTAAAGTTCAAGGTTTCACATTTAGGTCTTTGATTCATTTAAAGTTGACTTTTGTGTATGGTGATAGGTAAGGGTCTTTTTTTAATCTTCTGCATGTGGTCAGCCAGGTTTCCCAGCACCATTTACGAAATAAGTTCTGTTCTCCCCAGTGGTTGTCAGTGGAGGCATTGCCGAAGATGAGTTGGTTGAGAAATTGAGGTTTTACTTCTAGAAAATCTACCTTGTTCCATTGGTCCATATGCCTATTCTAGTACCAATACCAGGCTGTTTTGATTATTGTAGCCTTATAATAAAGATTAAAATTTGGAAGTGTGATACCTTCTGCTTTGTTTTGCTTTGTTTTCTGAAGAATGTGTTGGCTATTTGTGGTCATTTATGTTTTCATATGAATTTCTGTATTGTCTCTTCTAGGTCTGAGAAGAATGATATTGGTAATTTATTCAGTATTGTCCTAAATGTGTAGATTGCTTTGGGTAGGATGGACATCTTAACAATGTTGATTCTTCTAATCCATAAGCATGGAATATTTTCCCATTTGTTTGTGTCATTTTTTGATTTCTTTGAGCAGTGTTTTGTAGTGTTAGTTGTAAAATTCTTTCACTTCTCTGGTTGGGAAGATGCCAAAGTATTTCTTTTTTTTTTGGTTGCAATTGTGAATGAAATTGTTTTTTATTTGGTTCTCTGCCTATTTGTTGTTGTTGTATAGGAATGTGACTGTCTTTTATATGTTATTTTGTACCCTGAGACTTTGCCAAAGTCCTTTATCAGTGAAAGAAGGTTTTTGACCAATTCTTTTGAGTTTTCAATGTATAGAATCATATCATCAGCAAAGAGGCTTAACTTGACTTCCTCTTTTCCTATTTGGATACCCCTGATTTCCTTCTCTTGTCTCATTGCTCTAGCTAGGACTTCCAATACTATGTTGAACCGGAGAAGTGAAAGTGGGCAGCCTTGTCTTATTCTGGTTTTCAAGGGAAATGTTATCAATTTCTATCCATTTAGCAATATGTTGGTTGTAGGCTTATTGTAGATGGCATTTTGAGGTATGTTTCTCTATGCCCAGGTATTCAAGGGTTTTTATCAAGAAGGGATGCTGGATTTATCAAAAGCTTTTTCTGCGTCTAATGATATAATGATATGGTTGTTGTTTTTACATTTGTTGATGTATTTAATTATAATTATGGTCTTGCAGATGTTGAACCATTCCTGCATCCGGGGTATAAAGACTACTTGGTCATGGTGGATGGTTTTTGAGATGTGTCACTGGATCAGATTTGCTAGAATCTCATTGAGACTTTTTGCATATATGTTCATCAGGAATATTGGCCTGTAGTACTCTTTCTTTGTTGGATCTTTACCTGGTTTGGGTATCAGTGTGATGTTAGCTTCATAACATAATTTGAGGGAGAGTTCCATCTTTCTCAATTTCCTGGAATACTTTAAATAGGATTAGTATCAGCTCCTCCTTGTTTGTTTTGTAGAACTCTGCTGGAAAACCATCTGGTCCAGGACTTTTTTTTGTAGGATGTTTTCTTATGATGGAATCGATTTCCTGGGTTGTTATTGGTCTATTTAATGTCTCGATTTCTTCTTGTTTCAACCTTGGAAGATTGTATAATGTCAGAAATTTCTCCATTTCATTTAGGTTTTAGAGTTTGTTTCCATGCAGATGTGCATAGTAATTTCTGGTAATTTTTAAAATTTTTTCAGGGTCCATTATGATTTGATCCTTTGCATTTCTGATCATGTTTATTTGGGCTTTTACTTGGTCATTCTGACTAGGGGTCCATCAATCTTGTTTATTCATTCAAAGAAACAGATTTTTGTTTCATTGATTTTTTTCTATGATATTTTTGTCTTCAGTGTCCTGTATTTCGGCTTTTACTCTGGTGATCTGGATTCTTCTGCTGAAGTGAGGGTTGTGGTGGTCTTGTCTTACCAGCTCCCTTATGTGATTTGTTAGGCTGTTAACTTGTGATCGTTCTATTTTCTTGATGTGTGTTCATAAAGAAATGAATTCCCCTCTCAGTACTGTTTTCATGGCATTCCAGGAGTTTTGGTAAGATGTGTCTTTGTTTTCATTTGTTTCCAGAAATCTTTTAATTTCTGCTTTGATTTCTGTATTGCCCCAGGAGTTGTTCAGCATAATGCTGTTTAGTTTTCATGTCTTTGAGGGTTTTGGGGGAGCTTTGCTGGTGTTGATATTTATTTTTATTCCACTGTGGTCTTGATGGTGCATGGCAGTATTTCAATCTTTTGAAATTTGTTTAGACTTAATAAATGGTCTATCTTGAAATAATTCTATGTGGTGGTGAGTAGAATGTATATTCCGTGGTTATTGGGTGGAATGTTCTGTAGTTATCTATTAAGTCCATTTGGTCAAGCATCAGGTTGAGGTTCCAGATGAGGTTCCTTGTTGATATTTTGCCTTGATGATCTATCCAGGGTTGTTGGTGGGTATTTAAGTCCCAGCTATGATAGTGTTAGAGTCAATATCTTTTTTTAGTTTACCAAGAAACGGTTTTATGAAAGTTAGTGCTCCTCTGCTGGGTGCATATATGTTTAGGATGGATATTTTTTGTTGATGGATTGAACCTTTTATCATTGCATAGTGACCTTCCATATCTTTTTAAATTTTTGGTAGTTTAAAGGATATTTTTTCTGATATTAAGAATGCAACTCCTGCTTTCTTTTGTGTTCTGTCCACCTGAAAATTTGTTTTCCATTCTCTTACTTTGAGTCTGTAAGTGTTCATTCTGGTAAGATGAGTCTGCTGGAGACAGCATTTTGTTGCATCATTTTTTAAAAGTTCAGTTTGCCATTCTATGTCTTTTCATTGGTTCATTTAGTCCATTGTCATTCTGACCAATTATTGAGATGTGAGACTTTATTCCTGCCATGAGATTTTTATAGAGTTTGTTGTTGTTTGTTTGTTGGGTTTATTTTGATTTTTTGGTTGATATGCTTGTGTGTTTTCAATCTTTTTCCTGCATTCTTGGGAAGAACATGGTCATTCTTCTTTTCTTTCTTCTTTGTTTAATACTTTCTTAAGCATATCTTGCAGAGCTGGTCTGGAGGTGGTGCAAACTCTTAGGGATTGAATGTCTTGGAAGGATTCTAATTCTCTCTTGCTGATGACGCTTATTTTAGCTGGGTAGATCATTCTTTGTTGGAATTGTTTATCCTTGAGAACTTTGAAGATTGGACTACAGTCTCTTCTAGCCTGTACTGTTTCTGTAGATAAGTCTTCTACTATTCTAATTCATCTTCTCCTGTAGGTAGTCTTACCTTTCTCTCTTGCTGCCTTTAGGATTTTTTCTTTTATACTTACTCTGTGTAAGCAAATTACTATGTGTCTGGGAGTTGGTCTTCACATTGGATGTCTTTTGGGCGATTCTCTGAATCTCTTGTGCTTGAATGGTCATGTCTCTGAAGAGATGAGGGAAATTTTCTTGGATAATTTCATAGAATGTTTGTTCCAGCATGGTCTCTGTCTCTCTATCAGCCTCAGGAATTCCAGTTAATTATTAGTTTAGCCTTTCTTGGAGGCTTTCTTTAATCTTTTAAGCTTTCTATGTTTTTAAAAGTTTGGGTTAATTCTGTATTTTGGTCCTCAAGCTCTGAGAGTCTTTCTTCTGCTTGGTTAATTCTGCTCTCCATGCTTGTCACTTTGTTATTTATTTTGTTTACGGTATTCTTTATTGCCATCATTTGAGTTATCAACTCCCTTCTTTCCTCTTGTCTCTCCTTATTTCTTTTCATTCTATTAATATCTTGTTATCTGGGTTTGTGGTTTGAGACCAGTCATTTTGGGGGGCTCTTCATTGCTTGAGTTCTTATGTCTATATTCTCAGGTGCTGTTTTCCCAGGAGTCTGGATGGGACCTGTGGTCCTTCTTTGGTTCTTCTTCATTTGTGATGGTTTTCCCCTCCCCCTTTTTCTCCTTCTTTAATTTAGTTGCACAGTGAAGTGGTGGGGGGCTAGCTTTCACTTCTGCTTGCTCAATCCCCTATTCTTCTTTAAGTAGATCCTCTGGATTTGTTTGATTTTCAAGCTGGACTGGGGATGGGGAGCTGTGCTTTTTGCAGTTTTGAGATTTGATTAAGGGGTAGCTAAGTGTGATGGGGGAGCTGTGGTTCAGAAGGTGTCTACAGATCATAATATCCACTGACTTGTGTATGGACCCCTGGAACCCACTTCCCACCACCTTTCAATCTGGTCATGAGGTGGGGGTGTATGTATGCCCCCTGAAAGCAAATTCAGATACAAAAAAGGAAAAGAATGGAAAAAGGAAGAAGGGAGATGAAAGGAAGATGAAGAGAGAGAAGAAGAAGGAAAACAGGCACACCAACTAAAACTAAACAAAGACACAAAACAAAACAAAAAAAAAACCCCAAACATACAGACAAACATACTACAAAAAAAAAAGCCCGATGATGCACTCACCCTCAAAAATACCCATCCTGCAAACAGAAAAATTAAAAAAACAAACCAAAAAAACAGAAGCAAAGCAAGTACAAAAACATAAGCAAAAAGAGAAAGGAAAAAAGTGCTCTCTCTGTGGCCATTTCTGGAACTTCAGTTCCTTTCCCAAGCACCACCGCTGCTTTTGACTGCTGCCATGGTGGGGAGCCATACTGGTCTCCAGCTTCTCCCCTCTGCTCTTGGCACATGCTGATCAGGATGCTCTTATAGTGGGTTAAATGCCTCCACAGAGTGCTGTGGGAGGAGGGTGAATCAGATTCACTATCACCCAACTTGTCTACTGCTGTTGCTGCTGCAAGTATCCCACTCAGATCAGATGTGTCCGTGCCTGGTCCAGTATGGGGGTGGGGCATCTGTCTCTCTGTGTCCATTCCTGAAGTTTCCTCTCCAGGCCAGCTATGATCAATCCCAGAGGGGTGTGGAGATTGCCTCTGGGTCTCAGATTGAAGGCTGAGCAGAAGGCCAACACAGGTCTCTGCTTGATCCCAGGACAGAGAAAATTGTAGCATGACTCCTTGTTGGTGGTGGGGCTTAGCTCCAGATTTCCTCACTGTGCCTTCTCCAAGGTTCCTACTGCCAGTACCTGGCACACTGCTGCAGGTGCTGGCATGGGCCAGTTGCCTGGTGCTGAGGAGCAGCTGCTCTCTGTTGCATCCCCCTGAGGGACCTCAGATAATGTGTTTTTTTTCCTTTTATTAATCTGTCTTTTGTCATAGGAGTGTTAGCCATGACCCTTATGATGGGTGAGAAAAGATATCATATCATTCCACTTCTACAAAACCAACTTTGCATTCCTAGAATAAATCTCTTGTGGTCATGCTGTGTAATCTTTTCTACATGTTGTTAGATTTGGCTTGCTAATACTTTGTTGAAGTTTTTGCATCTATATTTATAAGAGATGTTGGCCTGGAATTTTCCTTTCTTTTGTAATTCCACCATAAGCAGTTCAGAAACTTCACTGATGGGGCACAAGGGGAAATAATTTATAGGGTAAACATGGGAGCAAAGCAAGGAAAATATTTGATAGGTTAAAGTAAAATGGTAGCCTTATTTGGATCATCCCATTGAAAAGTCCATAGTAAGAGGTAAATTGGCAGTTTCTGATTGCTTAAACTTAAGTTTCGTTTTTACTGTTTATACTGAGTTAGGTTTTGGTTTGCTGACATAGGAACTCAGGGTGTGAAACCACCTCAGCCTACTGGTTTTTCACTTAATAATTTTAACATTCATATATTCAGTTTTTCTATTTGTTCTTGAGTCATGTTTGCTACTTGATGTTTTTCTAGAAGTTTGTCCTTTCCATCTAAGATATTGAATATGTTGCCATAAAGGTGTTTATATAATTTTGTTATAGAAGTGTTATGGTAAAATATTGGCATCTGTGCATTATTTCTTTCTATCTTGGTTAATCTAACTAATGGTTTGCCAATTTAATCGATCTTTTTAATGAGCTAACTTTTGCTTTCATTTATATTCTCCATCATTCTTCTATTTTCTATCTCATTGATTTTCACACTAATAGTTACTATTTAATTTCTTCTGTTTACCTTTGGTTTAGTTTGCTCTTCTCTTTCAAGATTTTTTTTTTCTTGAGTTGGAGTCTCACTCTGTTGCCCAGACTGGAGTGCAGTGGCCGCTCCTGGCCACCGCAGCCTCGACCTACTGGGCTCCGGCGATCCTTCCACCTCAGTCTTCCAAGTAGCCGGAATTACAGGTATGCGCTACCACGCCCAGCTGATTTTTTAATTTATTGTGGAGATGAGGTCTCGCTGCCCAGGTGGGTCTCGAACCCGCGGGCTCAGGCAATCCACTCACCTCAGCCTCCCAAAGGTGCGGGATTACAGGCTGAGCCACCGAGCCTGGCTCTCTTTCAAGATTATTAAGGTGAATGCTTGCATTATTGATTTGAAATCTTTTCTAATATAGATATTTAAAGCTATAAATTTCCATCTAATAAATTTTGCCATAAATTTTGATATATTCTTTTTTCATTTCATTTTAAGATAAATTCTAATTCTTCTTTGATCTATGAGCTATTTAGAAATTTATTATTTAATTTCTCTATATTTGTGGAGTCCCCAAATTTCTTTCTTTCTTTTGATTTCCAATTTAACTCTAGTGTAATTGGAGGATATACTTCTTACCATTTCATTTCCTTAAACCTATTAAGATTTGCATTAAGGTCTAGTATGTGGACCTTGCAGAGAATGTTTCTAGTTAAAGATGTGCTTGAAAATAATGTGTATTATGCTGCTGTTGGTAGGTGTTCCACAGATGTTTTTTAAGTCAAGTTGATGGATAGTGCTGTTGAAAACTTCTATATACTTGCTGATTTTCCTTCTAGTTGTTTTATGAATTACTGAACGTGCAATTGAAATCTCTAAGTATTATTGTTGCAATGTCTATTTCTTCCTTGGATTCTGTCAGTTTTTGTTTTATGTATTTTGGAAATCTGTAGTTAGGTGAATATATATTAGTAATTGTTATACCTTCCATCTGAATTGAACACTTTGTCATAAAATCTCCCAATTTGTCTCTAGTAACTTTTTTTTTTGCCTTAGAGTATATTTTGTCTAATACTAATGTCCACTCTCTTGGTTATTGTTTACATAATATATCTTTTTTCATCCTTTTAATTTCAACTTATTTGTGTATTTGAATCTAAACTGTGTCTCTTGTAGGCAGTATATAGTTTAATCTCTTTTATTTGTCCATTCTTGTAACCTCTTACTTTTATTCTTTTTTTTTTTTTTTTTGATTTGTAGTCTCACTCTGTCACTCAGACTGGAGTGTGGTGGCACCCTCACGGCCACCCCAGACTTGACCTGCTGGGCTCAGATAATCCTTCTGCCTCAGTCTTCTAAGTAGCTGGAACTATAGGCATGCGCCACCACTCCTGGCTAATATTTTGATTTATTGTAGAGATGAGGTCTTGCTAAGTTGCCTAAGTAGGTCTTGAACTCGTGGGCTCAGGCAATCCTCTTACCTCAGCTTCCCAAAGTGCTGAGATTATAGGTGTGAGCCACTGCTCTTGGCCTACTTCTTACTTTTAAATTGAGTGTTAATCCATTTATATTTTATGTAATTATTTATATGGTAGGACTTACATTTTCTCTTTTGCTATCTGCTTTCTATTAGTCTTACATCCTTTTAGTTCCTCTCCTCCTTCATTATTGCCTTCTTTTCTGTTAAATTAAAATTTTCTAGCATAATATTTAAATTATTTTATTGTTTGCTCTACTATATTTTTTGTTATTTCATAGTTGTTGCTCAAGATATAAAAAATAACAACTTAAAACAATCCAAGTTTGTATTAATACCAACTTAATTTTAACGGTACACATTTTGCTCCTATATATTTCCCTTTGTGCTGTTATTACCATACAAATTATATCTTTATACATTATAAGCATAAACACATAGTTTTGTTACAATTTTTTTATGTGGTTGTCTTTTAAACCAGCTAGAAAAAGAGTTAAAAATGTTTATGCTCTTTGCATTCATTTATTTAATTACTTTAGCAGTGTTCTTTTTTTCCTTTGTGTAGATCTAAGTTATTATCTAGTGCCTTCTTTTTTTTTCAGCTGGAAAAACTCACTTTCATATTTCATATAGGGCAAGTGTGCTGGTAAAAAAATTTAACCTTTGTTTATATGGGAATATTTTTCTTTATCCTTCATTTCTGAAAGATAGTTTTGCCAACTATAGAAGTCTTACTTGATGGTCTTTTTTTATTTCAGTACTTTGAGTACAGTAGTTGTCACTTACTCAGTTTCACATTTCCTGATTTTAGTTACCTGTAATCAACCATGGTTCAAAAAAAAATATATATATTTTTGTGTTGGAGTCTCACTCTGTCACCTAGACTGGAGTGCAGTGGCACGCTCCCAGCCACCGCAGCCTCAACCTACTGGGCTCAGGCGATCCTTCCACCTCAGCCTTCCAAGTAGCCGGAACTACAGGTGCGCGCTACCAAGCTCAGCTAGTTTTTGATTTATTGTAGAGATGAGGTCTTGCCAAGTTGCCTGGAAGGGTCTCGAACTCGCGGGCTCAGGCAATCCACTCGCCTCAGCCTCCCAAAGTGCTGGGATAACAGACTGAGCCACCGAGCCTGGCCGGTTCAAAAATATTAATTGGAATATTCTAGAAGTAAACAATTTATAAGTTTCAAGTTGCCAACCATTCAGAATAGTGTGATGAAATCTCACACCATCCTGTTTCTTCCCTCCTAGGACATGAATCATCTCTCTGCCCTGTGTATTCATACTCTATACACT
Organism: Carlito syrichta; assembly: GCF_000164805.1. Classification (NCBI taxonomy): domain Eukaryota; kingdom Metazoa; phylum Chordata; class Mammalia; order Primates; family Tarsiidae; genus Carlito; species Carlito syrichta. Next base: position 114,590 of record NW_007246692.1, on the reverse strand, counting down.
ACTCACCCATTTGTCACTTAGAAACTATCTCAGTTATCAGATTATAAAAACATAGTATATATAGAGCTCAGTACTATCTGTGGTTTTGGGCATCCGCTGGCCACTTTGGAATGTATCTTCCATAGATAAGAGAGGATTGCTATATGTTAGTTCATTGTTTTATGGCTTCCATGGTTTCTGACAAGATATCAACTATTAATCTCATTGAGGTTACCTTGTATATGGAGAATCTTTGCTTGTTGCTTTTAATATTTTCTCATTGCCTTTGACTTTTCAGTTTGATAACAATGTGTGTAGTTGTGAACATTTTTGAGTTCATCTTACTTGGAGTTTCTTGACTTACTGGATATATAGATTAATGATTTTCATCCAATTTTGGAAGTTTTCAACCCTCATCTCTGTAAATATTTTTTCTGTCTTTTTCTTTTTCTTCTCTTACTCTGGGGCCCCCATAATGTATATGTTGGTAAGCTTGATAGTGCCACACGGGTTTCTGAGGTTCAGTTTATTTTCCATTTTATTTTTCTTTCTGTTTCTCAGACTTGATAATTTTAATTGACCTGTTTTGAAGTTTGCTCAATTTTTCCAACTTAAAGTCTATTGGTGAGACACTATGGTGAAATTTTCATTTCGGTATTATACTTCAAATCTCCAGAATTTTTCTTTTTTTATTATTTATATCTCTTTGTTGATACTCTATTTGGTGAAACATGGTTGCCATACTTTCATTCTTTAAACCTAGTTTCATTTACTTCTTTGAACATATTTATAGTAGCTTGAAGTCTTTGTCTAAGACAAAATATGAGCCCTGAATAGGCATTTTCTACTGCTTGCTTTTTTCCTGTGTGTGGTTCATAATTTTTTAGTATTTTGCACATCTCATAACTTTTTTTAAAAAACTGGATATTTTAGATAATGCACTGTGGAATTGGAATTCTTCATCCATCTTTGGGCTTGTTGTTGTTTCTGTTTGTTTGCTTTTTCTCTTTAATTTCTTCTTAATTATTTAATGGCTTTCTTGAACTAATTCTATAGATTTCATATTCCCTGCCACGTGGAATAACTGAGTTCTTTTTCCAATTATTATTATTTTTTATTTCTAAACCTAAACTCTTATAAGTCACCTCTAGGTTAGTGTGGTTTAGTGATCAGCCAATGATCAGTCCTAACATTTCTTTAAGTGTTCTGAGATGATAAGTCTTCCATCCTTTGCTAAGAAGATCTGTATGTGAAAGTATGTCTTTATACTTCAGGCAGTTTAAGAGTCAGCTTTTCACAGAGGTTGCACTTAGTTTGCACTCCCACCAACAGTGTAGAAGTGGCAATTCCTAAAAGCTCTAAATATCGACCTTCCATATGACCCTGCAATCCCCCTACTGGGAATATACCCTGAAGAACTTAAATCACTCTATCAAAAAGATTCCTGCACATGAATATTTATTGCAGCTTTGTTCACAAAACCAACCATGCTGTCCATCAAAAGAGGACTGGATTTTTAAAATGTGGTACATATACACAATGGAATACTATACAGCCATAAAAAAGAACAAAATCATGAATTTCACAGCAACCTGGATGGAACTAGAGTCTATAATACTGAGTGACCTCTCACAGAAACAAAGATCTGAGTATCACATGTTCTCACTTATATAGTGGACCTTGAACATCTACCATAATACTATCAAAAAAGAACTGACAGTGGTAGAAAACTATGGGGGGGTAGGGAGGGGAAGGGAGGTGGGACTAACGGTAGTCAATATCTGTCTGGGGATGGGAGACACCCCTTATTAACAAGGGTGCCTGAATGATGCACATTTGTATACCTAACCCTTAACTGTACCCCACAATTTTATAATAAAAAATATGTTTTAAAAAATCACCTTTAGTTTTCATTTTCTGATTGTACAGGGACACGGCCTTATTTTTTTTTCTTTGAATCAGAGTTTCACTCTGTTGCCCAGGCTGGAGTGCAGTGGCATGAACATGGCTTACGGCAGCCTTGATCTTCTGGGCTCAGGTGATCCTTCCACTTCAGCCTCCTGAGTAGCTGGGACTACATGCTTGTGCCACCATACGCAACTAATTTTTTTATTTTTTGTAGAGGCAAGACTTGTTATGTTGCCTAGGATGGTCTCAAAATCCTAGATTCAAGTGATCCTTTCATCTCCCAAAGTTCTGGGATCACTGAGCCACTGTGCTTGGCCCTGGGCCTTAAGTTCAACCAAAAGTGAATGACTTGGGCCATCTCCTTTCTCAGTTCAGCCCTGAACATGCACATAACATTCAAGGACAACAGAAATATTTTTAAACTACCTTTAACTTTTTTTTTTTTTTTTGAGTTGGAGTCTCACTCCGTCACCCAGACTGGAGTGCAGTGGCCGCT
>NW_007246692.1:94723-112187 GCF_000164805.1 Carlito syrichta | reverse complement strand
AGTGGCCGCTCCCGGCCACCGCAGCCTCGACCTGCTGGACTCCGGCGATCCTTCCGCCTCAACCTTCCAAGTAGCTGGCACTACAGGCACGTGCTACCACGCCTAGCTAGTTTTTGATTTATTGTAGAGATGAGGTCTTGCCAAGTTGCCCAGGCAGGTCTTGAACCCACTGGCTCAGGCAAACCACTCACCTCGGCCTCCCAAAGTGCAGGGATTACAGGCTGAGCCACTGAGCCTGGTCTGGACTTTTGTTTTTTGCTACTGAAATCAGTGTCTTAGACAATTGTCAGTTAATGATTCTAGCTGATTATTATTGTTTTCAGTTAACAACTTAAAGATAAAGTTTGTTCCACAAAGCTGAGCTCTGAGTCAAATCAAGTAGCAAGGATATCCTGGAATTGGATTTTTTATAGGGAGCTGTGGGTCAGGTCAAAATATTGAATATATTCTGAAGATGGGCTTTTAACAGAGCTTCAAAAAGAGATCAGTTCTTTTTGTTGACTACAAGATTGTCAGCTTTTCATGGCTATCATGCCACTGAGCTTGGGAGAGGAGCATGAGAGAAAACTCAAATTAAATTAAATTAATTAAAATGCTATAGATCTCACCGTTTTTTTTTTTTTACCAAGATACATTAGTTTTTTTCAGATAAATTCTTTTCAGTCTGTTCTTTGACTTTGTTTAATTTTCAACGTTCATAAATGGTTGCTTTTGATTGCTTTGTCAGTATTTTCTTTGTCTTTATTGGCAGCAGATTCACCAAGTCAGCTTGATTTCTCATACATTTTAAAATAAGTGTAAATTGGTGTTACTCTTCCACAGGGCAAATTATGAATATAAATATAAATTATTTTAAAAAGTTTATGCCTTTTTACATAGCTTATTCTTTTTTGAGCTGATGATCATAAGGAAACAATCAGAATTCAACAAAAATGAATAGAGAATATATATAGTTATATACTTTTGGTTAAATAAATTATAACATAATTTCTAACGACTGTATATTTTACATATAAATCAACATACAGCATGAATAAATATCCAAAGCATATTAATAAATGACCAATGCATAAGCCTAATTTTATATCATATATTACATTGTATATTATAAATTGTATAGTATATGAATATTACAAACATATTATTAATATATTTTTGTAACACATTAACATTTATTTTGCAACATGTAAACATGCACATAAACACACATACATACACCATATATATGGGCATAGTATATACTGTAGTAGTAAAGTGGTTATCTTTCCATGGTAGATAATTTTTATCTTCTTTAAGCTTTTATGTATTTTGGAAATTTCTTAAATACACACATTTCTTTTGCATCCTGATATAAAAATACATGTTTTAATACTAATTTAATAAAACTGTTTGTAAGTTGTAATTACATGTATTGGGATAATGCAGCTTATAACGAGTGTCCTACTTTTGAAAAAAACTTAGAAATATAATTCATGACAAATTGACCTTTTAATCTCTTTGACACTGGTAATTGTATAAAGGACCAAGTTTCCCTTCTTCCACTGCTAGAAGCTTAGAGCCAAGTATATTGTCTATTCTTAACAATAGCAACTAAAAGAGTTTTTATGGTATGGGCTTTTTTGCCTTTTTCTTAGGTCTATTTTATAACCCTTCTATTTTTCTTCCTTCACTTCTACTTTCAATTTATTGTGTTTTTTATATTTAATACACCATTCTAATTCATCTTCAATCTCTTTTAGAACAGCAGAACAATTGAGACTTGAATGTATCTGTACACACACACACACACACACACGCACACACACACACACATTTCACAGCATTTTTATAGCATAACTCAATTTGGGGGATTTTAAAAAATATTTCTCTATAATAGCATATATTCTTATACAGTATATTAGTTTTACAGTTTTTTGGCAGATTTAGCACACAAAGCTAGTTATTTTATTATATTCTCTGCAGGTATTTTTTTTCCCCTTTAGTCCTATCTTTCATAGCACTTATTTTAATTATTGTTTTACGGACTCCTGCTGTGGTTGGTATCTGGTCCACAAGGACTACATAGTCTCCTGAAAAAAATCATTGGAATTGACATTAGAATTTTGGAGTTTGTATCCAGACTCTGACAATTACTGGCCATGTTGCCTTGGGTAAGTCATTTAAACAATTTCATTTGTGAAATAGAATGATAATACCCTTTTTCATAGCTAGCTAATTCAGTTTTCAGTTTTTAGGATCAAATGAAATCAGGAGTATGGAAAGACCATGTATGATTGTAAAGTGTTGGACAAAGATGGCCAGACTAATGAAGTCTGAATTTGCCAAACTGATCACATTAGCTCAAGGCTGCATCTGCCTAAATTGGGTGACTTTTTCTAATTTGTACAAAGTCTTTTTAAGGGCTAGTTGCATTACTAAAACACTATCTTTATAAATTGCAAAGCTATTATCCAAATTCATTTATCTATATTAACAATTTAATAGGCTAAGACTCTGAAAATTCTAGTGAGATTAACCACTTATTTTTCTTCCTGGGAAGTCACCAATTAATTAATTGATAATAGACACTTATAAGAACCCAGTTTTTGCTAAGACTCCATGCCTTTTTGAAATTAACATTAATCGTTAGCATTGGGAGTGTTGCAAAAATAATGCTGTAGCATTTGCATCAAAAGTAGTATATCTGGGAATTCTTTGCTCTCTTTTTGTGCCTCCCTTGCCACTATGTCCAACACATTCTGTAAGATCAGCATGAAGAGTGTGTACTTCACCATCTGAGGGTCAACTTATTATTAGCTTGGTGCTGTGGATGCGGAGATGCGCTGTCCAAATTTCCTGTTCAGTTCTGAAGCACTTATTTCCCATGAGTGTTGGTTCCTGCCAGTTTTGAACTGAGTCCATCCCCAGGAATTGCCCTTGGCTAAAATGGCTGCCTCTTCCAAGGTCACATCCTCTTCACAGGGGCAGCCAGCATTGAATGACTGAACGATGCAAGATACAAGGCCAGCCCGCTTGTCTCAATTTGGGACATCTCTGAAGGACCACTCCAGCTTTAAAGCTTTACACGAAACTGACTGGTCTCTGTTACAACTATATTATCGTTCAATTTATCCCATACGCTTACATATACTGTTCACAAGAGCACTCTCATAAAACCACTTGCACACAAATCTTTATCTTTGAGTCTATTTCTTAAGAAACCTAAACTGACAGTCTGCAAAACTTCCAGAAATCCCTGAGATGTATCCTTAGATATAGGAGTTAGTTGCCTGTTAGTCAATAACCATTCTCTTTGTCTTACAAATTGAACTCCAATTTGATTAGACAAGATGAAGGTCTGAATTAAAATATATACTTTTCAGATTCCATTGCTGTGAGGGTACCATGTGACACAACTCTGGCCAACATGATGAAAGCAGAAGTTGCTGCTTTTTAAAGGGGGTTAAATGAGCTGATACATGTCCTTCTGTTCTTCAGTCTTTCTCTTCTTCCTTCCTGAAAAGTATTTTTAATGGTATAAGAGAACATGAAAATCACAACAGATTTTGAAATTTCAGTACTACCATCCTTCAATCCTTCAGTTCCTGAGCAAATATCAGTCATTACTTAACTTAGAACCTTCATATTGAGAAAAACAAACCATATCTTTTTTATGTCACTGTTAGTAACATTTTTTTTATATTCAGCCAAGCTCAATCCCTATCTAATACAGATAGGGGAAAATATATTTTAGGTTCTGGATTCAGATAAGACCTAAGTTGAAGTTTAGTTTCTAAGTTAGAGTTAAACGATCTGGCCTTGAGTCTTGGTTTGTTGGCCTCCAGTAAGTTCTCTACATGCATTCAGCCTCAGCTCCCTTATTTGCAAAATGGGTAGAACATTATCCGTGACAACCTATTCTTAGTTAGGATTAAGTGAGAGAATAGATGTAAAAGTGTCTATCATAATACCTACATGACATAGGTACTCTGTTACTATTACTTCACTTTTTTCTTCACTTATCCCATAGTCTCTCACAGCTACCAAGTTTATTAGTGTACATTAAAGCATATCAGATATCCTCTGGACATAACAGGTCTGAGCAATTATGATAGGGTCCTCTCTCAGTTTGTCACCAAACACTTATGATTGGGGTCAGCTCTTTACTAAACTGTCCTTTCATGAAGCCATACTACACAGAGTGATGCAGCAAAATAGGAGAGTGAGAAAGTGTTGCAGTTTGGTTCCCAGGGAAAGGGACTGTGAGACAGAGTTTAGCATGCAGGGTGTTATTCAGGAGCATCTTCAGATTCAAACCCTGTGGAAGGGAGGGAAAGAAGGCAAGAATGGACAGAGGGAGAAGTCGAGTTGTCATACAAGCCCAGTGACAACCTCTATAGCTCCTGCAGAGAGTGCTGGAGCAAGGGAGGCCCTGCAGAGTTTTTTTCCAATTTAGGCTGAGGTGCCCAGGTCTTTATGCTTCCACATGTAGCAGATATTAAGTATAGGTCACCAAGAGAAGGAATATGACCTTGGCAAGGCTGCTGTCTACAGCTGAGGCAGATCATGAAGAGGCTGACAGCTTGAGGCTGTCTGTCCACAGCAGGCCTGACAACTGGGCAATCCATCCTTCCTTGAAGAGGAATCTGGTCAGAGATTCATCCCAGTGTCTACTACAGAGGGGATGCGAAACAAAGTAAGAGAAAATTACAGCACTGAACTCAAGTATAAACTAACAAAGTATTTTCTGGCTTACCACAGGCTAATGCAGTTCTAGTTCTTGGCTAGAGAAATTTTTGATATTCTTTGAAAAGAAACAACTTGAAATTAAACTTAGTTTTCACCACTCCTTTTTTTCATCTTCAAAAATTCAGTCTTAGCTTTGTTTCCATGAAATGGAAGAACTGAATTGTGCCCATGACATTGGAGATAAAAGATCTGGGCTGTTGTATTTAAAGGTCTTACTCTTTTGAAAGACCTGTACTGTCAGCTCAGCCAAAATTAATTTTTGCTTTTATTAGTCTAAAATTAGTTCACACATAATCAATACAAATTATGCTTAATCACTGAAAAAAGCAATTTATATACATTAATCTCACATAATTTATACAACTATGTTAGCAGGCTAGAGTTGTCACTTTTATTTCTTTTCATCCTCTATGGCTTTGAGAATTCCTTACCAAATTCCTCAGTTACTTAGAACAAAAATAAAAGTAAACAATCAAACAAACAAAAAAAAGAGGGGGAGGGAGATTTATGTTTCACAATTTCTATAGATAACTTAATTATTTTTTAAAATGGTATTTCCAATTTTTGTTTAAGCTATTGCTGAGGCTTACTAGGATGTAAAAGGAAGGTTAGAGAGGTCACTGTCTCCATTTGTTCTACCTTCCTGTCCGCAGGCACTACTTATGCCTTGTGCTCTTATTTAACACTTATGTCCACATCAGAGTATATATGTATATATACATAGAGAGACTTTTTTCAGATGAGAAAATTGAATTTCAGACCCATTAAGTAACTTTCCCAAGGTCATTAAGTAGTAGATTATGGACTTGAGCATAGGTGTTTTTACTCTGAGTCCAGTATTCTTTCTTTTTTTTTTAGGTTGGAAATATAGTTTATTTAGAAAGTAAATTAAAGAGAGAGAGAAGAGTCACCTTCCCAAAGTAGGGGAGGGGGCCAAAGCTTAGGAGAATATGGCGGCCATCGCTCAAAGAGCTACATGGCCAGACCAGAGCTTAGCAAAAAAGTGGCCCCCCAGTGTTCTTTTTATTCTGCTGCCCACCTCGTGTCATTGCCCCTCCATATGTCTTTTTCTGCTCTTTTCTATCTTACTCAGAATTTGTTCTCAGACCTCATTGGGTACGTCACAATGTAATCGATACCCTCCACAGTAGATAATCTAGCATATATGTTTCAGAATTCTGAAGTATAAATGTTTATCCTCTTGAATCAGCATAGCACACACCTACCTGATCCTTTATCATAGATGCTGGTGTGTGGATGTAGAGGCTGAAATAAGACAAATGTTTGCAAGTTGAGCTTCCATTGCTGAGATCAGGATTTGGTTTTTTGCTAAAAACATTGCTGCTAAGAGTTCTTCTCTTTCTCTGATTCTCTCTCTCTGCCTTTATTTTTTGTTTTTTTGTTTTGTATTGCTCTTTCTCTTTGACTCTTTCCCTCTCTGTCACTGTCCATATGTTTTTCATTTTATTCTCTTTGTGTTTTTTCTTTCCTCTTCCCTCTATCTCTTTTATTTCTATGTGTGTATATGTCTCTTTCTCTGCCTCAGTTTCTGCCTCTTGTGTATCTGTCTCTTGCTTTTTTTTCTTGGTGATGTATAAAGGTTCACTAGAAATTATTTTGAGAGATCTTCAGGTCTTCAAATTAAGTAATTTTGTTAAACGTTTTCTCTTAGTAACCACAAGCAGAAGACAACTGGTTAAACAGAAAAGGCGAATATTTAATGATACATTTCTAAATGTGTCATTTTGTAGAGCCCATTTTGTTTTCAGAGTCTTCAATGTTCATTAGTTAATTCCTGCTGCACTTCTGTCAGATGGACTTCGGGCGTAACCCTCCCCAGGGAATTTCTAAGTATTACTGAGGCCTCCTAACCTCCACTCTGCACTGAGATGGCCCTGCCAATTTTATTTACCTCTGTGCTTTAGAGCAGAGGTCAGCAAATTAGAGACCATGAACCAAACCCCACCTGTTGCTTGTTTTTGAATGAACTGAGAGCAAAGAATCGTGTTTACATTTTTAGAGAATTTAAAAAGGAGACAAATAATATGTAACAGAGACCACACCTGACCTAATGTGACCTACAAAGCCTAAAATATTTACTCCTTGCCTTTTACAGAATAAGCTTGCTGATATCCACTTTACAGAATTTTGCATGGCAATAACCACACCCATGATTTCTCTGACATTAAAAGGATGTTACTACAACTATTCCCACACTTTCTGAGGTCAGATTTTCAAGAAGCAGAGCCTGAGGGAGGGATGCTTTTACTAAGAGTATAGTAAGGAAGTGTTCTTAAATGAAATGTTTAATGGAGTAAGGAAATCAGGAAGGGGAAGGAGAAGAAGCCAGGCAAAGATGTGGGTTCAACTGAAGTCTAGACTCAGCTGGATCTCACAGGGAGCTGTGGAGCATTAAGAATACCACAGAGCTGTCTCATATTAAGGCAAGACTACTGGACTTACTACCCAATATCAGTCAGCCATTAATAATGGGATAACTCTCCGAAAAGGAGTCAGTGGAATTTCCTAGCTCTTTCTGCACAAGGTAGCCTTTGTTGATCTAGCACAATTCTCCAGAGATGGGTAAATTATGAGCTGTTAGCAGCTAGCACTCATAGCAGTTGAAGAATGGACACAATCACAGGGTGAAGGGAGTCTGGGTAGGAAATGATCCGTAACTACTATACAGATGATAAAGGGTGTAGGGAGGTTTTTCTAACCGTTTAGCCCCTGCTGGCAGGTTTGGGTCTGTCCTCTACCACCTGGAGATCCCTGAATCCAAGTGACTGCCTGAAGTGGGCTCCAATGTCCTCTTCACAGATACACAGCCATGCCCAAGAGAGGAGTATCAACCTTACAAATATGGGAGAAGTCTGATCTTCCTTCTAGATTAGAGAATAAAGAGTGATGAAATGTCTAAATTGGACAAACGTTAAAAGTCATTATATGCAACGCCCTTGTTTCAAAGAGGAGTGATTTTATAAGGTCCCACAACTATATCAGCTACAGTTTTTAAATATAGATCTTTTTCTTGTTATCCGATAAACTCCACTCATTTCCAAGATAACTTAGGTCAGCACCTCTTCACCCACCCTCTTCAGGGTAGCTTCTAACTCAGTTGCTTGCTAGTTGTAGAGCTCTGTACTTTTCAAACTTGTACACAGGGTGATTTTCACCATTCCGCAAGGCATTTTTGGGATGGATACCTAACATCACAACATGGTTAGTGTTTTTATGTTTAAGGGAAAGTGGGAAAAATCATTAGTTAATTTTCTCTGTGGCCTGATCCATTAATCACTATCCCTACAACATGTGAAGTTATTCCCCAAGTTGCAACTAGTAGCCTTTAAATAAACTTTGCATTTTAGAGCAGTTTTAGAGTTATAGAATGATTGTGAAGATAGTACAGAGAGTTCCTGTGTATGCCACATTGTTTCCTCTGTTATTAACATCCAACATTAGTATGAAATTAAATATATAAGTGTTTCTATATGTAAACATCTGTATCTCTAGCCTTTTACAGAACAGACTTATTAAATCCTGTGTCACAGATTTCTACTTGTTAATAGACTAAACTAATAAACTAAAATTGGATTTGTACATTGATGTTTCCAGCCCTAAGCCTTTACCACATGAATCACTCTAGCCTCCTTTCCTCCACCCCTGTTGCCTCTCACTCCAACAGTGAAATCTGGCTTCCACTATCCACCATCTATCTAATTAATTATTCAATTCCAGTACACATGTATATTGCTGTTAGAATTGTTAACCCATCCCCTCTGGAAACTAACTTTATCAGCTACAGCACAGTTAAATACAGGTCTTTTTCTTTATAAACTACACTCATTTCCCGGGTAACTTAGGTCAGCACTTCTTTACCCACTCTTTTCTGTGAGATCATTTCAACCATTTGCAATACATTTAGATTCTTTTATTACATTCTGTTTTATATCCTGGAATCTCGTGACCTCTTAAATGATTTTTAAAAATTGTATATTAAGGTTTACTCTTTGTGCCATAAAGTTCTATGGGTTTTGACAAATGCTCAATGTCTTATTTTCACCATTGCTGTATCTCTGAAAGGGGCAAAATTAGAGAGACAGTCAAAACATCAGTGGTCTCCAGGGAGAGTACAGTGTTTTTCTGAAATGAGTGAGTTGTCCTTTCTGTTTCTATTTTCCGGAAAAACTGTGAAAAATCGGTATTATTTCTTTCTTAAATGTTGGATACATTTCAACAGTGAAATAATCTTGGCCTGGTGCTTTTCCCCCCCTGGAAATATAGTAATTATTAATTCAACTTATTTTATAGACATAGGGCTATTCAAGTTAACTGTTTCTTTTTTATGAGTTTTGGTAGTTTGTGTTTTTCAAAAGATTGATGCATTTCATCTAGATATCAAACTTACAGGCATAGAATTGTTCTTAGTATTCCTTCATTATCCTTTTAATGTCCATGTGATCAGTAATGATAACCCCTTTCATTTTATTATTATTAGAATAGTATATTTTTCTCCATCTCTTTGATTTTAAACTATCAGGGGCTTAATATATAAAGTGGACTTCTTATAGACAACATATAGTTAGTCCTTGTTTTTGTATTCACTCTGAAAAATCTCTCTTTCAATTGGTGTATTTAGTCCATTGACATTTATTGTTGTATTTAACATAGTATCATGTATTTTGCTTACTATCTCATATTTGTAATTGTTTTCTGTCATTGTGTAAGTCTTCTTTTTCTACTTTTTTGTTTTTAATCAAATATTTTGTATTCTTCCTTTTATTTTCTCTCATAAAATAATTATCATACTTTTAAAAATTTACTGTTACCCTACAATTTGCAATATACATTTTTAACTCATTCAAATCCACCTCATTTAACACTGTATTATATACTATACACAGACAGACACACACACATGCACACATACACACACACACACACACACACACACACACACATACATAATACTGCCTCATAACAGAGTATTTCTCTTTCTCATGCCTATGACATGCTGTCTTTCATTTTATTACCTATATGGTAAAATTACTGAATATATTGTTATTGTAGTTACTTTTTTTTTTTTGAGTTGGAATCTCACTCTGTCACCCAGGCTGGAGTGCAGTTGCATGCTCCTGGCCACTGCAACCTCGACCGGCTGAGCTCAGGCGATCCTCCTGCCTCAGCCTTCCAAGTAGCTGGAACTACAGGAAGTGCCACCACGCCCAGCTAATTTTTTGATTTATTGTAGAGGTAGGGTTTCGCCAAGTTGCCCAGGCTGGTCTCAAACCCATGGGCTCAGACAATCTTCTCATCTTGGCCTCCCAAAGTGCTGGGATTATAGGCATGAGCCACCACACCTGGTCTATTATAATTACTTTAAACATACAGTTGTATTTTATTTTACCTTTATTTGTTTCTTCTCCTATGGTCTTCCTTTCCTTATGTAAATCCAAGTTTATGACCTACAAAGTCTAACAACTAAGTTTGCAAGCTCATCCAAGAAAAAGTGCTACATACCTCATTGCTGAATATCACTACCATCACCTTCGAAGTACTTCCCTTGGAAAGTTATGCACTGACACCAGTGCCTAGTCCAACCGTCAAACAGTTTTGGAACTCTTTTTCTGGAATGGCTATCAGAGCAGTCATCATATTATCCTTAATGTCCTGAATGTCATCAGAATGTCTTTCTTTCAATATTTATTTTATCTTCAGGTAAAGAAAAAAGTCAGTGGGAGGTCCAGATCAGGTAAGCAGGGAGGGTATTCCAATACAGTTGTTTGCTAGCTAGAAACTCCCTCACAGACAGTGCTGTGTGAGCTCGTGCATTGTCATGATGCAAGAGCTCCTTTGGGGCCATTTTTGCACACATCTTTCTCATGTCAAGATTTTCAATAAATATTTTCCTGTTTCTCTATTGATGTTTATTTGGTCTGTTATGCTTCTCACAGTTAACTGATGATTTTGATGTACAATTCAACAAATTTTTGCAACGTTTTCATCAGTTCTGCTTGTTACTGGTGGTCCTGACCTCTCTTCATCAGTGATACTTTCTCTCCCTCAGAAAAATGCTTAATTCATTTGTACACTGCCATCTTCTTCATGGCATTATCCCCATAAACCTGGACTAACATGTCCTTGATTTCACTTCCAATCTTGCCAAGTTTAACAAGAAATTTAATGTTTGTTCATTGCTTTAATTCAATCTCTGACATTCTCACGATGGCACACAAAACCATGCGACAACAATAATGAATGCCACTCCCAAGACACTGCCACATGTTGACATGGACCCACTGTGAGTCACTGATATACCAAGGTTATGAAACCTTGCGGAGTTGTCTGTACAGTGCTGTCAACATAAGTGCATAATGGCAAGTTTGTGAACTTAATTGTGAGACATTGTATGCACTTTTTCTTCTTTCTGAAGAAAATCTTTTAACCTTTCTTGTGAGACAGGTCTGCTGGTGATAAATTCTCTTATCTTTCGTTTTATTTGAGAAAGCTTTATTTCTCTTTTGTTTTTACAGTAAAGGAGATAAAATTCTAGTTTGATTTTTTAAAAATACTTAAATATTTCATTTTACTCTTTTTTATTTTGCATGATTGTTGACAAGATGTCCACTGTTATTTGTATTCTTGTTCCTCTATAAATATTTCCTTTCTTTCTGTCTTCTTTTGAGATATTCAATGTATTCTTTGTCACTGGTTTTCTGTAGTTTGAATAAGATATTCTTAGGTGTAGACTTTTCTTATATTTATTCTGTTTGGTGCTCTCTGAGCTTCCTGTATCTGTGGTTTGGTGTTTTTTTTCTCTTTCCTGTTTTAATTTTTATTTTTAAATTGTGGGGTAAAATTCAGGATTAGGTATTCAAATATTCATTGTGCAGATACCCTTATTGATGAGGTGTGCCCCCACTTGCCCAGGCAGTTATCAACTACTGTCACTGACATCCCACCTCCCCCCTGCAGTTTCCCACTACTTTCAATCTTTTTCTTATAGTAATACAGTAGTTGTTCAAGGACCACTTATGAGTGAGAACATGTGATACTCAACTCTTTGTTTTTGTGAGAGATCACTCAGTGTTATAAGCTCTAATTCCATCCAGGTTGCTGCGAAATTCATAGTGCTTGTTATTAATCTTGGAAGTTCTCAGTCATTATGACTTTAAATATTTCATCTGCTCTGTTCCCTTTTTGCTCTACTAGTATTCCAATTATGCATATAGTGTACTTTTTAATATCACCCTATAGTTTTTGGATGTTCCATTTTTTTCTCATTCTGTTTTTCTTTTTGCATTTTAATTTGAAAAGTTTCTATTGACCTATCTTCAAGGTTACTGATTATTTCCTCAGCCATGCTGAGTCTATTGGTGAGCCCCCCCCAAAGCACTTCATATTTCTGTTACACTTTTTGAATTTTAGCATTTCTTTTTGATTATTTCTGAGTTTCCATCTCTCTGCTCACACTACTCATCTGTTCTTGCATGTTGCCTACTTTTTTGTTAGAGACTTTATTGTATTAATCATTGTTTTTAAATTTTCCTGTCCAATAATTTCAACATCTGTGCCATATTTGAGTCTTTTCTTTCTTTTCTTTTTCTTTTTTTTGAATTGGGGTCTTACTCTGTCACTGAAGCTGGAGTGCAGTGGTACAATCATGGCTCACTGTAGCCTCAAACTCCTGGGCTCTGGTGATCCTACTGTCTCAGCCTTCTGAGTAGCTAGGACTATAGGCATGTGCCACCATGTCTGACTGATTTTTTGTAAGTGATGAGATCTTGCTATGTTGCCTAGGCTGGTCTCAAATTCCTGGACTCATGCAACCCTCTCACCTTGGCCTCCCAAAGTGCTAGGATTACAGGAGTGAGTCACCATGTCCAGCCTGAATCTTTTTTTATACTTGCTTTGTCTCATTAGACCTTTTTTTTTTTTTTTTTTGGCTCATGCTTTGCAAATTTTGCTTGAAAGCTGTATATGGTGTGTCACTAGTAGAAACTAAGGACTTTTGTTAATCTGACTAGGAATTGGATATGTTTAATATTTGCCGTAGCTCTAAGTGTGAATCCTCTGGAACCCAAATTTCTCTATAGTCATTTTTTTCTCCCTTCTTAACTTTGGGCTTTCCTAAGTACTCCTTCTCAGAGACAGTCTGTCTTGCAGCTCTTTTGGCTGTTATCCAGTCTTATAATGAGGTTGATGTGGTGGTAAAATGTGAGGAAGGAGTATTCTATAATATTTGCATTTAGTATCAATCTTTTAGTGGGACTTTGTCTCTGACATGTGATCTTTACGAGTATTTGTTCCTCCATAGCTCTCCCATTCCTTAAATGAAACAGGAAGGCTAGAGAGTGTTAGAGTCAAATGAATGACTTTCCCCCAACGTTCAGTGACAAGGCTCTGGTAAAGTCTTTTTCTGCATAGAGTAGACCTTTCTCATGGATAAGACTCTGGACATATTTCACGGTAGTTACTCTTCCTTTATCCCTGCCATAGTCACAAGGGGATCTTTCTTTTTTTTCTTTCACTTTTTGCAAATCTGTCTTTATTATTATTATTTATATTTTATTATAAAGATGTGGGGTACAATTCAGGATTAACTAGACAAGTGGACATTGTACAGGAAAAGTTTGGGCCTCCCTTTGGTTCCCACTTTGCCTGGTTTGAGATCAGGTGCCCTTATTGATGTGTTCCACCACCCTACCCCCGCAGTATCCTGCTACTGCCGATCCCTTTCTTATAGTATTAAGGCAAATGTTTAAGGTCTGCTTAAAAGTGAGAACATGTGGTACACTGTTCTTTGTTTCTGTGACAGATCACTGAGTATTCTAGACTGTAAATCCATGCAAATTGCTGCAGAGTTCATATGCTTGACCTTCTTTATGGCTGTGTAATATTCCATTGTGTATATGTACCACATTTTTTTATCCATTCCAGTTTCGATGGGCAGCATGATTGGTTCCATGCTTTTGCTGTTGTGAATAGAGCTGTAACAAACATGTGTATGCAGGTGTCTTTTTAGAATAACTTGAGTTCCTCCAGGTGTATTAAGGGAATATTTCTTAGATCTTCATTTTGAGAAGCTGGTGGCATTCTTGGAAATAAAGCTCATGAAAGTATAAGGTCCCTACAAGACTACAGCCCCTAGAAATTTTTTATACTCACCCTATTCTATATTCATTCTTTAGCAACTAATCAAATTTACCATTTAAGTGTTTCCACCAGTTTATAATTCCATCAGCTTTCACTTTAGGTGGAAGATTTTGCTTGTGTTTCTCTGGATTCATCTGTGTCACAGGATTTATTTATTTTTTTTCCATTGTCCATGAATTTATGTGATTAATTCTTTTTTTAATTTTTTAATTTTTTAAATTTTTTTATTATGATATTGTGGGGTACAGTTAAGTGTTAGGTATACAAATACGTTTTGTTCATCCAATGTAATACTATAAGAAAATGACTGACAGCAGTGGGAAACTATGGGGGGGTGGAGATGGGATTAACAGTAGCAAATATCTGTCTGGGGATGGGGAAACATCTCTTATCAACAGGATTTCAAGGTGGGCATTTTCCCTTCCAAGAAAAGTCATTGATTTCAGTTTGTCTATCTTTTGCTTGTTGTAAGGACAGGGTGATTATGTCCAAGCTTTTTATATGTCAGAGCTTCAACTAAAAGCTCTACTAATCTTTTAAAAATCAACATCTTTTTGCTCTTTCATTTTTCTTTAGCCAGTATGAAAATCCTTCCCTCTTTATATTACAACCTCTTCCAGAGTGCTTTCTCAGCAGAGCTATCTGCTTCTGTGAACAGTGTTTTCTCCTTGATATCATAGCCATTTGCCTCTTGAATGCACAGTGCTGGGGGATGGTCAAGCACAACCTTACTTTGTACCTAGGAATCCTACTACTTTCTCACAACTGACCCTACAATGAAATCTGCCTCAATTGTGCTTTTGTGAAACATTTATATATACTTCTTCACAGAGGTTCCGCTCTGGTTTCTTCCATTTTGAATTCCTTTGAGAATCCTCTAGAATATCAGACAAGATGTATGAATCCCGACTGAGAAATTAATTTAACTTTCTTTTCATGGAGACCTGAAGCCCATAAAAAGTGAGGATTAGGGGTGAGGTAGCTGAGCATCTGTCTAAAATATTTCTAATAGTCGTGATATCAAGACCTGCATGGATCACAGCAGATGATCAATAACAGTGTAACACATAACCACAAGTCTAGTGGGAGACAGTCCAGAATTGGGCAGGCCAGTGGGCAACGTTTCAAATACACAAAACAAACAAACAAACAAAAAACCCTTGCTATTTTATCATACCTTGTATGTAGAATGTTTGCATCTTGGTTTCAAAATGGCTTCCCATCTACATCTATCCCTTTTATCAGGAAAGGAAAAGAAATGCCTTATAAACTAGTTGTTTATATCAATTTACATCACATGGCTACCTCCCTAGTAGAAGAGAGACTGAGAAAATGAGTGTTCGAATTTTGTAGTATCTCTAGAAATTACACTAAGGAGAAGAGGCTGAAAATGAATGTGGGGTAATGCATAGTGGCAGCCTCTGTGGACTGGCTCACCCAACTTTTAGAAGTCATGTACTCTTTCATTTTATTTCTCAACACAATTCTCTGACATAGAAAAGGATAGTGGACTAACTAAGAAGAAGGTGTTCTCACTTTTCTGTTCCTTCCTTCCTGTTGGGGGAGTCTCACTCTGTCTCCCAGGCTGAAGTGCAGTGGCATAATTATGGCTCATTTCAGCCTTGACCTCCTGAACTCAGGCGATTCTCTAACCTTGGCCTCCCAGAGTGCTGGGACTACAGGTATGAGCCACCACACCTGACCTTTTCCCCCAGTTTTAAAGGCCCATTTCACAATTCTACTTTTTGAAATGTGGCCACTCAATTATCTTCCTAAATGAACTCTTATCTTCTTGATCATTCTTTTAGTATGGATGTGTGTTAGTTTAGATTGTCTGATAAGCAGATGATTAGACAAAGTTAGGAATACAAGTGGTTTATTGGGAGATAATGCCTATAAGAGACAAAAAGTCATGAAGCAAAATTGGAGAGGAAGAGCCTCAGACTAAGAAGCGGATCTGACAAACTTTTGGTCAACCTAATAACGAGCTTTTGAGAACAGGCTGTCATTAGAGTCTTGCATTAGGCAGAAATGGCCAGTTCCTAGTGTCCCCATTATTGTCTGTCATTGGCTGGGAGATGCCTGGGAAGAATGTAAATTTGATTCAAATGCTGCAGTGAATCCTGAAGGCGCTATAGATAGAAACTGTCAGCTAACTGCTCCTTTCACAGATGAACGGCAAGTTCTTTCTTGAAGAAAGATCTGGATGGTGTACTTTCTTTGCTGCCACTGAATGATTTTCAATCATGTTAATTATCAAACTGTCCACAAGCTCTTGTTGAGTTCCAACTATGTATAAACTGATGTGCTAGGCTCTTTTATGATTCAAAAAAATGTGAGACACTTGCTTTGTTGGTTATCTTCTATTTTCCCCCTTCACCTTGCTCTGTGCTCCTGAAGCCTGACCGCTATGGACTATATTGTAGGGCTTCAGTGCTCTTTGGTTTTCAGTTGGATCTGACCACTGCGGAACTCTGGCAACAGAATGAAAGGAGGAAGGAAAATAAAAAGGAATTTTTTTCTCCTGACCTCCTCTTTTTGAGGTTACCCTGGGTTGGTTGTGTGCCTTGCCCAAAGGTTACTCTTTCTCTCAAGTCTCTTTGGTATATTTTCTCTTCTTCTTCTTTTTTTATCTCTTCATCTTTTCAGACATGAGAGTAGAAACAGCTAGAACTGTCTAACAGTGCAAAAAGTTTCCTGTTCTATCCCTGGTAGTTTCTTTAGCCTTTACACAAACCTTTGTTATCAGATCCTTTGTAAATCAAACTGCCTCAAATTATCTTAATTGGAGTATGCCATCTGTTTTCAGCTGGGACTCTGACTCATGCACTTGCTTTTTTATTTTTATATGCATATGCCATTTCTACCTAATTAATTTTATATAAGCAACTTAAGCCAGAATCTGCAACTTACACTAGATCCTTAATAAAAAAACATCTTTTTACAATACATTTTCTACTGTTACTACTTGTTTAATTCTCCATTTATCTATTCAATTAAACAAAGATGTATTTGGGGGCTACCGTGTACCATGTTAAATACAGTACACGGGGATATAGGTCCTACCCTCAAAGAAGAGCCTAGAACACAGGCACAGGTGATATAGTGAAGCAAAAAAGGGGCTTTGTCTAAAGGAGAATTTTATTATATTTAACCTAGGAAGCCAGGAAAAGCTTTGCTAAAATAAGTGACACTTGAGATGAGTTTTGAGAGAGGTATTCACCAGGTAGAAGGATGAAAAACAAGTATGGTCACAGGCTTGGTTTTCACATAACTGAAGAATGCCATGAAGGGAAGACAAAGCTTTCAGGGACTAGACCATAAAGGGCACTACACTCCATACTCAGGAACTTGGCTGTTACTATATAGACAATGGAGAGTTATTGAAGGGTTCTATTCAGGGAAGGGAGAAGGGCCAGATGTGCATTTTACAATATTGGTCTGACAGTATCCTGGAGGGGAAATTGGAGAAAAGTGAGACTCACAGTGAGATCACTATAAGCAGCTATTTCAATAGCTCAAGTGAGAAATGAGAAGACCATGGACTAAAGTAGTAGAGGAGGAGGAGAAGAAGGGGGAG
>NW_007246692.1:0-94703 GCF_000164805.1 Carlito syrichta | reverse complement strand
AAGAGGAAGAAGAAGAAGAAGAAGAAGAAGAAGAAGAAGAAGAAGAAGAAAGATAGAAAGATAGGTACTGATTTGAAGATGGTGTTGATTGAGTCATCAGGACAATAGGAGGGTACTACTCTGAGATGAAACTGTAATCCCTTAATGGTATTTGAATGCTGGGAGCAGCATTACTTGATTTTCAACTGTCTATAATAGTCTGGAAGTAAATACTCTGCTCTAATGGAGACTGAACAACAATGTCTTAGTGTGTATTATTGCTTTAAAATGGGAAGAAAGAGTTATCTCTTTTTCAAACCTCCCATGTTGCTGTGTAGTAGAACAATTTTTTCTAAAAAAGAATATCCTATGGGGGGGAATCTTTATGGAAATAATATGTAAATAGGCTATTACTTTGTGGCTTTGCCTATATCTACTTTCCAACATACATGATTGCAAATTTGTCTCTACCAAGGAATAGTCTTTTCTTTTTTATTATTTGTAGCTTAGAATTTTTTCTCTTCATTAAAAACAGAGTTATGTAGCCTGGGGAAAAGAAATCCAAAGCAATGGCATTTCCTGTGAAAAAGGACTGCATTTAAAAGCCTAGCATATTAAATAACATTGTGTTGTAAGTTTTGATACCTACTTAAAGAGATCTTTTTTTCCTGCTGATAATTTATTCAAGCAGTTCCTGGTGGTGTTAATGATAATCATTGTGTACTTTTCAAAAAGAAAATAAAATTTGCCTTAAAAATATCTTGGAACAGTCCTTCAGAAATCCTGTACTAAAAAAAGTCATTGTACCCCTTATTTTTGTTTTTGTTCTTTTTGGCATCAAAAACAAATATTGACAAGAAGCAAATATTTTAACATGAAAAAGTAAAAGTGAAGCTTCAGTTAGACAAAAAGGCAACAAATAGAATAGGCAATTTACAGTACAAATATATAAATAGAAAACATGAATGTGAAAATTTTCAACTTAAGAAATAATAAAAGAAATGCAAATTAAACCAACAATAAAATTATGTTTCATCTATAAATTTACAAAATTATAAAATATTGATACTCAGCTTTAACCAAAATTGAATAAATTAAGTTGCCTCATATATGGCTAATATAACTCAGTATAAGTTGTCACAAATTTACTGGAGGGAAAAATGAAAATCTGTATTAAGACACTTAATATATTCACTGTCTTTGGGCCATCAATTTTACTTCTAAAAATGTATCCTAGGAAATTAAGACAAATGTCCACTAGGATTTAGCTGAAGTGTAATATTTGCAGTATTATTTATGATAGCAAAAAGTTTATAGTATTCAGAGGGACATGGGGGAGACTAAATATTCCACAACAGAAATTTGTTTAAATCTATTTATCTAAAACCTATGATTCTCTCTCTTTCTCTCTCTCATTTTATATGTGTATGAGTGTGTGTGTGTAATCAGACTGGTCTCCACAGGAAACAGAAGCAATACACTTGAAATAGGATAATTCAAGAAGGGCTTATTTGTATGCAGGAACATAGGGCTAGTAGCAGCCAGGATATCATGACTGCAGGCTAGAAAGCATAAGAGAGAGAACAGAGAATGTTGTGGAGAGTTGGTCACCTTAAGAGGGTCAGTGAGTGACCTTTGGTTGAGGAAAATATCTAGCCCAAGGCAACCTTTTCGAGAGAAAACCAAGGGAATAAATATCCTGTCTCATACCCCTCCCTTCCCTGCAGTCACAACCAATAGGAACAGGTCAGCTTCTGATGAGGGTAGAAGTAGGGGTAGTGGTGAATAAGAGAAGGTTAGAAAATAGTGGAAAATGTATCTGGAAGAGGGTCAAACAAATGTCATCACATACGGTCCATTTTTAAAAATTTGCCACATCCTCTCCTGTATTTAGTAAGGATGAAACTTTCATTTTCCAAACAGGGGAGTGCATAAGTTCCATCATCTACTGTATCATGGCAGGATGGTAAAATCCCATCATACTGTCACCTAAAATAGAAAACATTAGTCAACATCAGAGTTCATATAATACAGTATGGAAAAGGAATTAATTACACAAAATGTAGCTGTGTTAGAATGCACTTCTATAACTTGTCATGAGGGCCAAGTTGATTAGCATAACTCTTTCTTCTACCAGCTAGATAATAATATTTACTAAGCAGTGGTCGGTCCAAACTTGAATCCCTAAGTGATTTGAGTCTTTGATGACTGATTTTTCCTGTCTGATATAGATCTTTATGGATTAGGACTCTTGAATATAGACAAAATAAGATGTGCTCTAGGAAGTATTCTAGCTTTCAAAATAGCTCATCTTGCCTCTATTGTATAGCAGCAACCCAATTTCCCCCCAATAGTCAGAATAAATCACCGGTCAAGTACTGTGACCCTTTTCTATGTTTGTTAGTTCAATGGCATGAAAAACCCCAAATGGGCAGATATACTCTCAGCTTCTGCTACAGGGACCGTAACTATGTTGTCTGGTGCAAGGATTTCTCTATTGGTCACTAGGACATTTAAACCAAGTAAATGGAACAAAAATACTTTCAGTGGGTTACTAGATATAATAAAGAAGCAGTTCCTATTTACACCCTTTAATTTCTGGACTCATGCCTTTTAATTATGGGGAAGAGAGCACAATATATTGAGCACTGCAAGGCATTTTTCCCAGCTGACACAGTAACGGAACCTTCGGCAGTCTACTATACTCTACATAAAGTCAGTTGTTTCTGGATAAAAGAGCACCTGATAAGACCAGTGAACTCTATGAGCACTGAGAGATATTATTGCACTTCCTTTACATTTATTTACCCAGGTGATATATGTTATGGCAGTGTTGTGTGGATACCACAGCAATAAATAAATACAACATTATTTAGGCACAAAAAGGCCCATTTACAAAGGGGTTATGTTGGCAAAAATGGAAGCTATGTACTTGGTGACAGATTGATTACATTGGACTACTATCCTCAGGGAAAAAAAGTGATATCTCCGCATCTGCACCAGCATCTATTGTTTTTTGATTTTTTTAAAGTGGCCATTCTGTCTGGTGTAAGGTTATATCTCATTGTGACTTTAGTTTGCATTTCCCTGCTGATTAGTGATGTTGAGCATATTTTCATATGTTTGTTGGCCATTTGTATATCTTCTTTTGAGAGTTGTTTATTCATCGTTTGCTCACTTTTGAATGGGGTTATTTGCTTTTTTCTTGTTCATTTGTTTGAATTCTTTGTAGATTCTGGATATTAGTCCTTTGACAGATGTATAGTTTGCAAATATCTTCTCCCATTCTGCAGGATGCCTGTTTGTTCTGTTGATTATTTCTTTTGCTGTGCAGAAGCTTAAGTTTAATTAAGCTCACTTATTTATTTTTGTTTTAGTTGCATTTGCTTTCGGGGTTTTGGTCATAAATTCTTTGCCTAGGTTGATGCCCAGAAGAGTTTTTCTTCTAGGAATTTTATGGTTTCAGGTGTGATGTTTAAGGTTTCAATCCATCTTGAGTTAATTTTTGTATATGAGTAGAGATAGGGATCAAGTTTCATGTTTCTACATGTAGTTATCTAATTTTCCCAGCACCATTTGTTGAATAGGGTATCCTTTCTCTGGTGTATGTTTTTGCCTGCTTTATCAAAGGCCATTTGTTTGTAGCCATTTGGGTTTATTTCTGTATTTTCTATTTGGTTCCATTGGTCCATGTGTCTGCTCTTATACCAGTATCATCCTGTTCTGGTTACTACAGCCTTGTAGTATAATATGAAGTCAGGTATTTTGATGCTTTCAGCTTTGTTCTTTTTGTGTAGGATTGCTTTGGCTATTCTGGCTCTTTTTTGGTTCCATATGAATCTGAGGATTTTTTTTCTATTTCTGAGAAAAATGATATTGGTAGTTTGATGGGGATTGCATTGAATATACAGATTACTTTGGGTAACGTGGTCATTTTAATAATGTCAGTTTTTCCAATCCATGAGCACGGGATGCTTTTCCATTTGTTTGTGTCCTCTGCAATTTCTTTCATCAGAGTTTTGTAGTTCTTCTTGTAGAGGTCCTTTCACCTCCTTGGTTAAATATATTCCTAGGTATTTTAGCTTTTTGACTGTATTATAAATGGAATTGAGTTCTTGATTTGATTGTCAGCTTGGTCGCTATTGGTATATAGTAGTACTCCTGATGTGTGTGTGTTGATTTTGTATCCTGAAACTTTACTGAATTTATTTATCAAGTCCAGGAGCCTTTTGGAGGAGTTGTTAGGGTTCCCTAGGTATAAGATTATATCACTAGTATAGAGAGATAATAGTTTAATATTTTCTTTTATAATTTGGATACCCTTTATTTATTTATCTTGCTTGATTGCTCTGGCTAGGACTTCTAGTACTATGTTGAATAATAGTGGTGAAAGTGGGCATTCTTGCTTTGTTCTAGTTCTGAGCGGGAATGTGTTCTCCATTCTAGGTGACATTGGTTGTGGGTTTGTCATATATAGTTCTTATTATTTTGAGGAATATTCCCGCTATGTCTTGTTTGCTGAGGGTTTTTATCATGAAGGGATGCTGGATTTTACCAAATGCCTTTTTTGTGTCTATTGAAATGATCATATAATTTTTGTTTTTAATTCTGTTTGTGTAATGGATCACATTTATTGGTCTGTGTACGTTCAATCACCCTTGCATCCCTGGGATAAAACCCACTTGGTGTATTATTTTTTTATGTGCTGTATTTTGTTGAGGATTTTTGTGTCTATGTTCATAAGAGATATTGGTCTGTGGTTTTCTTTTTTGTTGTATCTTTTCCTGACTTTGGAATCAGATTGATACTGGTCTCATAGAATGAGTTAGGGAGGATTTCCTCTTCTTCAGTCTTATGGAATAGCTTCAGTAAAATTGGTACCAGCTCTTCTTTGAGGTCTGGTGGAATTCAGCTGTGAGTCCATCAGGTCCTGGACTTTGTTGTTGTTGTTGGGACACTTCTAATTACTGTTTCACTTTCACTATGCGTTATTGGTCTGTTCACGGTTTCTATTTCTTCCTGATTCAAAGTTGTGGGTTGCATGTTTCCAAGAATTTATCCATTTCCTCTAGATTATCTAGTTTGTTTGCATAGAGGTGTTCATAATAGTCTTGGATGATCTTTTGAATTTCTGTCATTTCAGTTGTATTGTCTCCGTTTCCATTTCTGTTTGAGCTCATTTGAGCCTTCTCCCTTTGTTTCTTAATTAATCCAGCTAGTGGTCTATCATTTTTATCTTTTCAAAGAACAAAGTTTTTGTTTCATTGATCCTTTGTATTTTTCAAAATTTCAGTTTCATTTAGTTCTGCTCTGATCTTTCTTATTTCTTTTTGTCTGCTAGCTTTGGGTTTGGTTTGTTCATGTTTTTCTTGTTCCTTGAGGTGTGATGTTAGGATGTTGATATGTGATTTTTCAGTCTTACTAATGTAGGTACTAAAAGCTATAAATTTTCCTCTGAGCACAACTTGCTGTTTCTCAGAGGTTTTGATAATTTGTTTCATTGTTGTCATTCATTTCAAGGAATTTTAAAATTTTTATCTTGATTTCTTTGTTGACTGAAGGATCATTCAGAAACAAATTGTTTAACTTCTAGCTTTAATTTATAGTTTTATTCCACTGTGGGGAGATGTGCTTGATATGATTTTGATTTTTTGAATTTATTGAGACTTGATTTGTGGCCTACTGTATGGTCTATCTTAGAGATAGGCCATGGACTGATGAGAAAGATGTGTATTCTATAGTTTGGGGATGGAATGTTCTGTGAATGTCTGTTAGTTCCATTTGCTCTAGAGTCCTGTTTAACGGCAATGTTTCTTTGCTGACTTTCTTGATGATCTGTCTAGCACTGTTATGGAGTGTTGAAGTTTCCCACTATTATTGTATTGCTGTCTCTTTTTATTTTTAATTTTTAGGTCTAGTAGAATTTGTTTCATAAAACAGGTACACGTATATATTTAAAATTGTTATGTCTTCTTATTGAATTGAACCTTTTATTATTATATAATGGCCATCTTTGTCTTTTTTACTGTTGTTAATTTAAAGTCTGTTTTATCTGGTATGATAATGACTACTCCTGCTCATTTTTTTTGTTCCTATTTGTGTGGAATACTTTTCCCCATCTCTTTACCTTAAGTCTATAGAAGTCTTTGTGTGTTAAGTGAGTCTCTTGAAGGCAGAAGATATTTGGGTTGTGTTTTTTACCCATTCTGCCAGCCTATATCTTTTTAGTGGGGCATTGTGACCATTTATTTTCAGAGTTAATAATGATATGTAAGGTACTATTCTATTCATCATGCTGGTTGTTATCTGGTGCTTTATTTTCTTTATTGTGTTGGTATCCTTAAAGCCCGTGAACTTTATGATTTCCAGTATTTTTCTACTGGTGTATTTCAACCTTTTTTTTTTTCCCTTCAGTATTTAGGATTTCTTTGAACATTTCTTGTAGAGTGGTGACAAATTCCCTCAGTGTTTGATTGTCTGTGAAGAACTTCATTTCTCCTTCATTTATGAAATGTAGTTTTGTGGGCTACAAAATTTTTAGCTGACTGTTATTCTGTTAGAGAAAATATTATATCCCATGTGGTTGGTTGTACTGTCGACCTCTGGCCAGGAGGTGGCACTAGCAGGCTATGATGATGACTCTAAAGGTTTCTCCTTGGCCAGTGTTGCTCCAAGGAACTGTCCAGCCAGCCTAGGCTGAGCGCAGGGCTTTGGGAATTTCCCAGGTTTTCTGTCTGTTTTGATCCTTCTGGAGTATTGCAGAAGAAAGTAGATGAAGCACCCCACAAGTGTGCACTCTTAGCTGCCCCAGTGGGGTTTAGAAGGGAGTCTCAGGCCACTGGGGTAAAGTTGTTGTACAGAGCAGGCCCACAAGAGTTCATGGTGGGGGGTGGTGGTGAGGAGTTGCTATAGCAACACATCCCACCCAGTTCCTGCCTTGACCTCAGGCATTATGCAGTCTGAATGTCAAGGTGCAGCCGACTTCAGGGACTCGAGTGTTCTCAGGCAACCCTTCCAGCCTGAAACTGTCTGCAGCTGCAGAGTTTGCCCTTGGGTCCCGTTTCCTCCCAAGCTGTGTGGAAAGCAACCTCTGCACCTTGCAAGGGGTGAGTTCCTGTGAAATGGAGGCTGGAACTGCTCAAGGCTTTTATTTTCCATGGCACAGTATGGTTGTGAAAAAGGCAATTTCCCTTGAGGAGCTTAGAGTCACACAAGGCCCAGGGAACCCTGCAAGTTTGTGGTAGAAGCACAGAACTCCTCAAATCCTATCACTCACCCTCCCCACTGTGTCTGGTCTGTGGTAGTGTAGGAAAGAGTTCAGCCAGTTCCAGTCCAGGTCAGTGGATTTTTTCCTTCCTCTTTGCTCTAAATTGTTATTATTACTTCTTTGGAGACTCGTGGGCCATGCTGCTGAATCCTTTCCTCTCTGGGTGCTGAGGAAATTCTATCTTGGTTGACTTTGTAGGCGAAAACTCACTCTAACTGTCTCGTGTTATCCATTTTAATCTGGAATCTCATAAATAAGCCTTTTTAGAAATTGACTTTTTATATTAGAATAATTTTAGATTTATTAAAGAGCTGTGAAGCTAATACAAGGAGTAGTCATATAACTCACCAGTATCTCCTATTATTAACATCTTAAGTTAGTACGGTATATTTGTCAAAATTAATGAACCAATATTGATACAGCATACAGTTCATACTTTAATTCAGATTTCCCAGTTTTAACTACTGTCCATTTTCTATTCCAAGATTTCATCCAGGACCACCTAACATTAATTGTCACATTTCCTTAGATTCTTTTTGACTGTGGCAACTTCTCAGAATTTCTTTGATCACCTTGACAGTTTTGAGAAGTACTAGTCTGATATATTTTAGAGTGTTTCTAAATTGGGATTTTGCTAATATTTTTCTCAGGATTAGACTGGAGTTGTGGAGTTATGAGTTTTTGAGAGGAGGGCAAAAAGGAAAAGTGCCATTCTTGTCACATAATATCCAAGAGTACACACTATCAACATACATATACTGTACGTGTATACACGCTATCAGCATATATGCTATCAAAGTCACTTTTGAAGTTGAACTGGATCACCTGGCCGAGATAATGTTTGTGTTTTTTCCACTGCAAAATTATTTGTTTTTCCCCTTTTCATAATATAGTCCTTGGAAGAAAGTCACTATGCAACCATTCATATCCAATGGGGAGTTAGGTTGTACCTCCCTGAAGTCAGAGTACCTGTATAAACTTTTTGGAATTCTACGGCATGAGAGAGTTATCTATTCACCCCAATTTATTAATTAATTAATTTATTTGTTTATTCATTCATTCCTTTATTTATGTCAGAATGTCTTCAACTAAAGTATAGTGCTTACGCATTTTTTATTTTTCCTTTTTCCCTACATACTCCATTAATTTGCAAAACGTCTTAGATTAGCACCTTTTTCTCCCACCCCATTCAGTGAGGTTCTCTTACATTTTTGTAATACAATTAGATTGTTTTGTCACATTCTGTATTCTATCCTGGAATTCTTTGACTTCCTAAATAATTTTATTAAATAATTTGTAAGTGTTAATGTTTACTCTTTGTGCTATAAAGTTCTAAAGGTCATGCCAAATGCATAATGCCACATATTCATCATTATAGTATCATACAAAATAGTTTTACTGCCCTAAATTTTCTCTATTCCTCTCTCTCTCTCTCTACATCTTATGACAACCACTCATATTTTTATTGTCTCCATAGTTTTATCTTTTCCAGAATGTCATATAGTTTGAATAATGCAGTATTTTAATGGTTAATTTTATGTGTTACCCGATAGGTGATAAAATAATATTTCTAGGTGTGTCTGTGAGGGTGTTTCTGGAAAGATTAGCATTTCAATTTTTAGACTGAGTAAAGAAGACAGCCCTTACCAATGTAGGTAGGCATCATCCAATCTATTAATAACCCAAATAGAACAAAAGGCAAAAAGGTGAATTTTCTTTTTCTTCTTTAACTGAGACATCAGTCTTCTATTTTCTCCTGCCAAAGATATTGGAGCTCCTGGTTCTCAAAGTCCAAGACACTAGTGCCATTGCCTCCCACCATGAGTTAGACTAGGAGTTAGACTATTGGATCCCTTGATTCTCAGGCCTTTTGACTCAGACTGAATAATCCACCAGCTTTTCTCATTCTCCAGCTTACAGATGGCAGCTCATGGGACTTCTTGGCCTTCATAATTACAGGAGTCAATTCCCATAATAATCTCTCCCCTCTCAAGCCCCCCATCTTTCACCATTGATTATTTTTTTGGGAGAATCCTCGCAAGTATACATTTTGATACTGAGAGTTGTTCTAGAGGAAAAAAAACTTTAAAGATGAGTTTTCTGAATTGTTTCTGGTGTCTCTGGAATTGACTCTCTAATCTGATTAACTTTAAAGGTCTAATGACTCTTTTTTCCAGTAGTAACAGGATCACTGAGAATTTGTGGCATGAGCTGTTTAATAGAGATCCACAAAATATCTGCATTAGATACTCCTAATTAACCACTTATGTAAAGCAAGGAGTTAAGTGACTCTGCATATGATACTTTTGAACATATTTGGAAAGATGCAAAATACAATGGCTTGATTGGTTGCTCCTAATGTTGTTGGACAAAAGAGTGAGAGAAAAGCATGAGCTCAAGGATGAAAATTCCCAGCTCAAGCACTACATACACTACCTAAGAAATTCTGGGTATGCCTTGAGGAAGAATTTTATCTCTTGCAGCTGCAAAGCTGAAATTACCGGAAATAAAATGGAGGACCTCATCCTGAGGTTGGCGGAACGATAATGTACATTGAGGCTCCAGTCTTGCAGAATGTCTGCTGTTAAAGTAGGGACATTGATTAGGAAAGAATGTGATTCTGTAAGTTGGGATGGGGATGTGTGGGAAGACCCTGATGAAAATGGGGACATTAAACCTTTAAATGCTGATGAACTTTCTATGCCAGCATGAGAGGTCTTCCCACATCCAGTGGAAGTAGTCGTCCCATCTCCAGTGGAATGGGCCTCCCAACCCATGGCGGTTTCTACCTCTGTCTGAGTGAATTAGTCCTTCATTGTCTGAAGACATTTTAATGGCCTCCACTGAGGCAATTGCCCTGCAAGATAATGTTGATTCTCCTCAGGACCTACCTCCACCACCACTCTTTGTGTGTAAACCTCTAAACTCAAGTCCCAACAGACTTCTAAAGGTAAGCTATAAAGTAGGACACATGGAGCTACACTACTCTTTAAAACACCTACTTGAGTTTTTTAATTGATAAAAGGAGAAATCTAGGGAACATGTGTGGGAATGGATATTAAGAATGTGGGATTATATTGGAAAGAACATAAAGTTAGATCAGGCTGAATTTATTAATATGGGCTCCAGAAGCAGTGATTCTGCATTTAATGTTACAGATAAAGGAGTTAGAAAGGATCT
The DNA here is from genome assembly GCF_000164805.1 of Carlito syrichta. NCBI lineage: Eukaryota > Metazoa > Chordata > Mammalia > Primates > Tarsiidae > Carlito > Carlito syrichta. The sequence continues at coordinate 84,277 of NW_007246692.1, read as the reverse complement.
AATAGTTTGTTTGGTTAGTCGGCTGAAACGTGAGCCAAAAGATGACTGAGACATGGATCAAAAGACCAAGCACCCAGTCTTCCTTGGTTTAATGCAAAAAAAAAAGCATTATAAAAACTTAGGAAAATTGGAATGTTAAAGTAGATTTTTCATTTAAGACCTATTTAACCACACTGGGAGGGTCCAGAAAACATACCTTTCACTAATATTTTGAGAAATAAATTTGTGAGAGGAGCTCCATCAGCCTTGAAGAGCTCCATGATTGCTCTTTTATGTAGTCCAAACCCTACAGTGGGAAACATAGTCACTCAATTAGAATATCTAAATGCTGCAGGAGTAATTGGATCCCAGAATGGGACTGCCAAGTGGCAGAACTTGATCATCAAAGGCAATTACTGTAATGGACGGTGATCTTAGGTTGCTAGTTGAATATACATGTCTGGAACTCAATGAATAAATTGAGGTTATTTTAGAAGTCATCAGCATATATATGTTATTTGCATTCGATTTCTCTAGAGATACAGAACTGATAGGACACAAACACATACACACATTCCAGATGTATGATTTATTATGAGGGATTGTCTCACAAAATTATGAAGACTGAGAATTTCCATAATCTTCCATCCACAAGCTGAAGACCCATGAAAGTCAGTCATGTAATTCAGACAAAGTATGAAGACCTAAGAATAATAGCCAGGAGAGCTGATGATATAAATCTCAGAGGGCAGGAGAAGATGAGATTACATGTCTTAGCTCAAGCAATGAGGCAGACGAGCAAAGGTGATTTCCTTCTTTCTCCACATTTGTTCTATTCTGACTCTCAGTGGATTGGGTAATTCCCACTCACATTGAGGAGGGCCATCTACTTTACAGTAAGTCCCCTACATAAGAACCTTCAAGTTGTGAACTTTCAAAGATGCAAACATGACACCAGCCCCTGTATGCCAGCTCTTGTACTGCACTGTACTACTGGACTTTTCAAGGTACTGTACTGTAAGATTAAAAATGTTCTCTTTCCTTCCTTTTTTTTATTTTTTTCGAGTTGGAATCTCACTCCATTGCCCAGGCTAGAGTGTAGTGGCATGCTCATGGCCACCCCAGCATTTATCTGCTGGGCTCCAGCGATCCTTCTGCCTCAATCTTCCAAGTAGCTGGAACTACAGGCGCATGTTACCATGCCTCGCTAAGTTTTATTTATTTATTTATTTATGTATTTATTTATTTATTTACTGTAGAGACGAGGTCTCACCAAGATGCTCGAACTGGTCTTAAGCCTGCGGGCTTAGGCATTCGACTCTCCTCGGCCTCCCAAAGTGCTGGGATTACAGGCTGAACCACCGAGCCCATCTATGTCTTATTTATTTTTGTGTTTGTTTTCATGTATTATTTTTGTGAAAAGTATTATAAACCTATTACAGTACACTATTATATAGCCGACTGTGTTGGTTGGGTCTCTAGGCTAACTTTGTTAGACTTACAAACAAATTGGACTCACGAACTCATTCTCAGAATGGAATTCATTTGCATATAGGAAACTTACTGTACTTACTTTTCCAATTCAAATGTTAATCATATCCAGAAACACCCTCACAGACACATTCAGGAATAATGTTTAACCTAATACCTTGGCATCCCAGATCCAGTCAAGTAATAGTTTTGTGATAAAACTATCACAATATTTGAAGCAATGGGACAAATCAGATCACATAGAGAACGGAAGGAGATGGAAAAGAATAGTGATCTGAAAATAGAACTGTGGGATGCTCCAATGTTTGGAGGTTTAATAAATGAGGAAGAGCCGAAGGATAGAAAAGAAAGAAGCAGTGAGATAGAAGGAAAACGAAGAATAGTGCTCTGGATGCCAAATGAACAAAGGTGTTTCAAGGAGAAAGAGTGATCAATGCTGTAAATGCTGTTAATGAGTGAAATGGATGAGGACTAATAATTGACTACTGGGTTTGGCAACATGGAGGTCATTTGTGACTTTGCCAAGAATGATTTCAGTGGATGAATGTACACTATATATTTAATCAGGAAAGAAAGCAGTACTTTAGTGTCACCTTATGGAATCTATGTTACTGTAGTGTGCTGACAAAAGCACAGAGTTAATAATTAAATGACTTGTTTCTAATCAGAGCTATGGCACCAACGGGACTAACAGAAGGAAAGTCATTTTATCTTCCATGTTCTTAGTTTCTTCATCTATAAAATTAGGAGTTACATTTGGTTTTAACATGAAAACCATGTCTAAACATATGCATAAAACAAAAGAGAAACACAGATTCCACCTTCAATAAAACTACAAGACCTTTTAAACCCCAAACCACACTATAGATCGAAGAAGGATGGAGGTAAAACGGTAAATAATTTATCAGAGTGATGACATATAGCCAGCTTCCCTTGAATTGCTCAGAACAGGCTAGGAATGAATTGGCACTAGACTGTACAAATAGTAGGAATCAGGCAGGGGAGTAAAAGCAGCAGGAATGATTAGATTTCTATGCCACCACTCTCACAAAAGATAGGTGATTTTTTTTTCTGGGTTATTTGAACCAGAGAGATTCTGGGCCTAGCTATATCACACGTAAGAGTAAAAAGCCAGATCATAAAGGGGGACTGAGTGAGAGTCTATATTGTAAAGGTGAAACTTCAATCTCCTACTTTTATTCAACACCAGAACAAAAACAGCCAGCCTCTGACACCACAGGCAAATAATTGGAAGGTGATTTGCTGATAAGACTGAATTTCCCTAGAGAGAAGGTCCATAAATATTAACATTGTGGAGCTTTCAATGAAAAATGTGTCTGGCCATCTTATTATTTGTGATGTCCATTCATCAATAAGGTCTACCCATGGACAAAGAACTTCTAATTAACTTCATGTTACTTTAATTTTAAATATGAATGACCCACCAATGATCATCAGATGTTTGGGGAAAACCATCAACGTGAAAAAAAGACAAAAACCATCGCATGATAATTCAGAGAACAGAGGAGTTTAACTTGTATCATCAAGATTAAGAATGAGTTCTCAGAAATTAAAAATATGATTAAAGTAATAAATTTGATTACAATTTTTAATGTTCAGTCATGAAAATTTCCTAGAAATTGGAATAAAAAGGCAAAACTATTTACAATAAAGATTTTTTACAAAAAATATTTTTAAAAAGGTACAATAGGCAAATAAGAGTTTCAGAAAGTAATGGTTTCTTTCCCAGAATTATTTTATCTTTTCTCAAGCTGTAATGTAATAATATTTCCCACACTGATGGCCTCGAGTCACTAACTTCAAGAGCCCCACAAGAGTTTGACACAATGAATAAGAAAAAATATCAATTCCAATGCACTTTCTTTGGAACCTCAAGATATCAGAGATAAAGAAATGTTCTAAAATACTCCAGAAAAAAGTTAGATCACTTAAAAAAAAACATATAAAATGAGGATAACATATGACTTCTCAGCAATATTAGAAGTTGGAAAATAATAGAATCATGTCTAAAACAAATGTAGAGGAGGAAATAATTTTTTCTCTACCCTTCATAGCTCTTAGTTGGGCCAGATCCTTGTAAAACAAAAAAGGCAGATTAACAAGAAGCAAACAAACAGAACTTTAACAATAATAACATGTGTACCTCATATATACATGGGAGATACTCAGGAAATATGAATAAATCTTAATAAGATGACTTTGAATTCAGGCTTAAATATCATCTTCAACTAAAACAAAGAAAGTAGGGTATAGGGGAGCCTGGATTGGAAAATCTTTGAGATTACTGCCATTTTACTCTATAAAGTGTTTGAGCTTGCTAGTCATATTGCAGTTGGCCCAATGTAACGTATTCCTTTGCAGAGAGGCATAAAAACAATAGGAATGTGTAAGGGCCAAGGGAAAAAAATGCAACAAAAACTTACACTTTATCCCTGTGATGATGTAAAATTTCAAAATTCTGTCTGATTGTGCCCAGGAAAAACACAATAAGTAAGGGTAAGGTTTGTTATACAGATTTAATTCCAGCCTTCTCCATTGATAAGAATCTCTAGTGATGTAGCCATTCCTTTCTTCCTGGTACAGGGGAGACACCCTTAGAAATGGAGATTTCCTTTATAGATGTAAATTTCCCTTACAAAATAGTAACTTCTATTTTCAGAGCCTCTTCTGTGTCTGCAGTTTCTCAAAATAATCAGCTCAAAATAATCCTTATGCCAAAGAGAAATATTTTAGAGTGGCATATTTTGGTCTCCTACACAGGCAAATTAAAGACAAACTGTATGGACAAACTTTCTCAAAATATGGAGGTTAACATCAGACGAAATACTAAAAGACCACTAGGGAATAGAGTAGAAAGGATAGTAGGGAATTGCTGTTTGCTTGTTTCTGTTATAAGTTCAGCACATCTATTTAACTTTTAAAATTATCTAAAGGTATAAATGAAGATTGTAATTAACAAATAAAATGTGGAGCCTGGATTTGGATAATCTTTGAGATTACTGACAGTTTGTAGTTTGAGTTTGTTAGCTGGATTGCAACTGGCACAATGTAGCATATTTATTTGCACAGAGGCATGAAAACTTTGGGAATGTGTAGCGGCCAAGGGAAAAAAACAACAGCAAATACTTCCCCTTCATCCTTGTGACGATGGGAAAAAATCCAAACTCTGCCAAAATATGTCTGAAGAAGTTTATTCTGGGTCAAGAGGTCCTGAGAACATGTGCCCAAGGTGATTGAATTACAGCTTAGTCATATACATTCTAAGGAGACAGAAGTCACAGGCAATAAAAATAAAAATAAAAATAACCCCATAAATCAATATGCTGCAGTCACATCGGGGCTGCACTGCCAACCTGGGACCCAGGTGGGGTCCGAGCACAAGGGCGCCCTGAGACTCACGTGGTGACTCAGGCACCTTGGAACTTGGGGGTGCCGGGCAGCCATGGAGCGCTGAGGAGTGTTACAGTTCCTGGCTCTTGCTTAGAGAATTTCCTTCTCAGTCAGCAAAGGTTACAGCTCTCTTGTGTGGATGAATCTCAGATGAATCCCAGGTTCTTGTCTCATGACCGAGAAGATTAAGGATTGAGGACACAGAAAGAGCCAGCAAATTGAAGTTTGTTCAGGAAGCAAGTGTTAGCAGCTCTCACAGTGAGAGAGGGGGGGGGGGCCTGAGACAGTTGTCCCAAGTGTATTGCCACTCCCCCCACCCCCCAAGAGGGTTGCCAGGGCCAAAAGAGAGACTGCAGAGGCCCCGTGGAGGTTTATATAGTACTCTGGGCGAGCCGATTGGTTGGTAGTAGGGGCTGAAAATATATTTGTATTTCCTCCCTTATCTCTTATGTGATGTTATGCTAGAGCCAGGTTGGAAAATATGCCACATTATATAAGGTTAATTAAAAACCCATCTGATGAGACTTTATGGTTTGTTGGGGTGACTCCCCAGATCCCTCAGTTAGGAATTTGGACAGGAGAAAAAAAAAGTTCAGAGTTCATTCTTCACTCAGAGGTTTCACTGAAATATCAGCTCACAAAAGGAGATTAATTGGAGAAAAGGCATACAAATTAGTTAACATGCATACAAAGGAGAACCACAGGATGATACCCCATATTCCAATGGGGCCCAGATATTTTTATATAGCCTTATTTCAGAAGGGAGGTGGAAGATGTAAAATATATAATAGATAATTCTGTTGAGGGGCAATAAATGATTATTAGGGAAAATGAATGGATCAAGGAGTAGATATTAACTTGCAAATGGTTCTCTTTGGACATTAAATGAGCCTGACAAATATTATCTTGTGAAAGAGTCTGTTCAGGTGTGATTTCATTCTTGGTCTTCTTTTCTGCAATAGATAAGAAGATCATTAGGGAGGTGAAGAAAAACAATTGTTCTCCTTGGTGAGTCCACCAGGACTTTACATAGATAGGGAAAAATTCTCTTTCAGTATCTGTTGATCTCCAAGGGTTTTTAATTGAAAATACTCATTATACAGGGGACCATATTTTGGGATGAAGTTCCCTGCATACCTTCAAATGGTAATATATGGGTAATTCTCGTACAAAACAGCACAATGGAATTAAAATCAAAAGTTCTTATTGGCCGGGCGCGGTGGCTCAGCCTGAAATTCCAGCACTTCGAGAGGCTGAGACGAGAGGATTGCCTGAGCTCAAGGGTTTCAGACCAGCCCCGGCAACTTGGTGAGACCTCGTCTCTACAATAAATCACAAAAACTAGCTGGGCGGGTGGCGTGTGTGGTGGTGTGCATCTGCAGTTCCGGCTACTTGGAAGGCTAAGGTGGAAGGATCGCCAGAAACCAGCAGGACGAGGCCGTGGTGGCCGTTGGGAGTGCCACTGCTCTCCAGCCTGGGCAACAAGAGTGAGACTCTAACTCAACAACAAAAAAAGTTCTTATTTATTAATTACTGACTAAGTACTGGGCATTTTAAGTAGTTGGCAACTAATAAACACAATAATCCTGCATGCTAGCTAAGATTTAGAAACAGATTAAGCAAGATCAAGCTACTTGGCCATACTCACAATTACTTAATGGCAGAGAGACGTTATGAAATATGCCAATTTGACTACAGGATCCAGAACACTCTGTAATATAGTGCTACTTGATATTGAAACAAAAACAGACCCTAAACTGCTTAGGCTTTGCATGTAAAATAATGAAAATGTACCTCTAGTGGACAGTTTCAGGTCTGCAACCTTCCAGGTAACACCAAAAATACCAAAGTGAAGAAAGGGAAAAAAAGAGTGCACACAGTCACAAAAGAGAAACATGGACATACAAGCACATTGTAGAAGTATTTAAATGATGACAATGCCAAAACAAATAATACTTAATATGAGGAAGTATGTATAGTACATGTGGAAAGATAGTTGACATTACAAATGATCTCTCTACCCATTTGCTATAGGATATTCAGTAAATCTTATCAGGGGAAATTAAGGATAACAATGGAATTTTTTTTTTTTTTGAGTGGGAGTCTCACTCTGTCACCCAGACTGGAGTGCAGTGGCTGCTCCCGGCCACCGCAGCCTCGACCTGCTGGGCTCCGGCGATCCTTCCGCCTCAGCCTTCCAGTAGCTGGAACTACAGGCACGCACTACCACACCCGGCTAATTTTTTGATTTATTGTAGAGATGAGGTCTTGCCAAATTGCCCAGGCGGGTCTCGAACCCGTGGGTTCAGGCAATCCACTCACCTCAGCCTCCCAAAGCGCGGGATTACAGGCTGAGCCACCGAGCCCGGCTAACAATGGAATTTATTTTAATTTTATAACTTTTGTAAAAAAATTTTAGATAAGTTTAATTTAACAGACCTTAATTGATCAAAGAACCATTCACGAATTGGGAAGTCCCCTGAACTCTGTGCTGCCACATGGTCAGAGAGAACTTATGGACAGAGAAAGTGCCATAAGAAAATTTAAATGAGGTACAGAAACAGCTGGTTTGACTACAGCTTGGTGTTTGCCTTATCTGAACACCATTTGAACAGTCACCTTTGATTTCTGAAAGTAAGTGAGTGGGACAAGAGTACCTTACAGTCTGTTTATACATCCAGTTATATTATAGTTCATTATGTACAGAGAAACCTTTAAGCTGCACTTAAAATATGTAAGAAGTTTCAACTTTAGGGCAAATTTAATTTAATACTTTAATTTTTCTGTAATTTCAAATTTCAAGTTACAAAAATAGTATAGATTACTCCTATATATCTTTTATCCAGATTTGTTAAATAAACATCCTGACATATTACCCTTTCTGGATAATTTTATTTTTCTGAAACATTTGAGAGTAAGCTGCAGACATCATGCACTTTTATCCCTAAATAATATGTAAATAATCCAGTATTTGTTTGTTTTTACTAAGAATAAAGACATTTTTAGTATAAACACAGTACAATGAACACAGTTAAGAAATTTAAATTAATAACTTACCATTATTTAATCCACAGTTTGTATTCAAATTTGATCAATTTCCTTAATAATATCCTTTATTAGCATGTATTTTTAATCCTAGTCCGGGATTCAATCCAGGATCACCTGTAGAATTTAATCTCTTTAGCCTCTAATCTGGAATAGTTTAGTCTTTTGTAGAATGCAATTTAGTTAGGGTTTGTCTGATGTGTCCTTATGATTAAATTTAGGTTTTGCAATTTTGGCAGGAAGACCACAGAAATCAGGCTGTGGCTTCTTAGTGCATCAAATAAAGAACCATGTGATATCACTTAAAATCATTGTTAGTGAGGTTAACTTTCTTTTTTGTTGTTGTTGTTTTTTTTGAGTTGGAGTCTCATTCTGTCACCCAGACTGGAGTGCAGTGGCCGCTCCCGGCCACTGCAGCCTCGACCTGCTGGGCTCCGGCGATCCTTCCGCCTCAGCCTTCCGAGTAGCTGGAAGTACAGGTGCGTGCTACCATGCCCGGCTAATTTTTGATTTATTGTAGAGATGAGATCTTGCCAAGTTGCCCAGGTGGGTCTCGAACCCGCGGGCTCAGGCAACCCACTCACCTCAGCCTCCCAGGGCGCGGGATTACAGGCTGAGCCACCGAGCCCGGCTGATGTTAACTTTCATCACTTGGTTTAGATGGTCTTCACCATGTTTTTCGCTGTAAAAATTCCATTTTTTACATGATAAGTAAGTTGTGGAAAGATACTTTGACACCATGTAAATATACTTTTTAACATCAAACTTTCACCCACTAATATTAGCAGCTATTGATGATTTTGAACTGAATCAATTATTACTATGATGATTGCCAAATGGTGATTTTCTAATTCCATAAATTTTTGTGACATTTATTAGTTGATGTCATGCTATCATGAAGAGCTTTTCCTTCTCCTCATTTATTATTTATTCTTTTATTTATTTATATTTGGGTGGATTTGCAAATGATTATTTTATTCACTGGCTATATAATTTGCTATTATCATTATTTACCTCTTTTTTGAGTCAGAGTCTTACTCTTTTGCCTAGGCCAGAGTGCAGTGGCACGATCACAGCTTACTGTAGCCCCAACCTCCTGGACTCAGGTAATCTTTCCACCTCAGCCTCCCAAGTTGCTGGAACTACAGGTGTGTGCCACCACACTTGACTAATTTTTTTATTTTTTGTAGAGACAAGGTCTTTAATGTTGCTTAGGTTGGTCTCAAACTTCTGGGCTCAAGTGATCCTCCTACCTTAGCCTTTCAAAGTGCTGGGATTACAGGCATGAGCCACCTCACCCAGACAATTTACTTATTTTTTATGCTCAAATTTCCCCAGAGTTGGCCAATAGGATCCCCTTCTAGTTTTGACATCATAGGGGAGGGAAAACTTTGGCACTACCTTCAGAGGGTTAGATAACTGAGTCTATGAAATAAATGGACAAGAGGCAAATTAACAGGAGAAAGGATGTGAAAATTGATTACATACTTGAGGAAATCACATGAAAAAAACTAAATATGCAGAAACCCAGTGATCTTTAGAAGCTTATATGCCCTCTTCATAAGGAAGAAGGGAGGAGGAATTTAGTCAACTAAGGGAAAGTGGATTACTCTGGGGAAGATAAATGGGCTCTAAGAAGACTAGGTACTTAGATAAGACTAGGTACTCTAAGAAGACTAGGTACTAAGATAAATGGGCTATAAGAAGTCTGTGACAAAGTTTTTGGGGTGTATTGTCAACCTTTAGTCTCCTCTCCTGTGATTTGAGTTAATCTTCTCCATTTCATGAAATTCTCAGAGAGAAAATTCATGACAACAGAGTTCCTTTCGGAGCATTTGTCTTTAGGCAGATAAGGGGAACTCAGAGAAAGCCTTTGCCTGCATCTGCTGAGTCCCCAAGTGCTCTCAGTTCAAAATAATCAACATACCAAAGAGGCATATTTTGAGATGGTATTTCCTGAACTCCTTCAAGTTGCTTTAAAATCAGCTATTTTGACAATGAGCCCTGTTCTTTTAGTGCATAATAGTACTCAGAAATGAAGATCTGAGTGATAAGTGTGCTACTGGGGTGTCATTGCTTCTAGGTCTTTTCAGTAAATGGTGGTAGAATATATGTTTTATGTATGGACACATACTTATATACATCTATACACAAACATAACTTATACATCTCGTGCTACTTATGTGTATCTGCAAATACATACACACAACCATGGATAAATAGTATGGATACTTCCAATTCCTAATCTACACCGAAAGTTTTATTTTTGATTTCTCTTTTCTATATTTGCATCTCCCCTTCCCGATGGTGAGATTCTGTTTCTTACACCCAATATATTTTATTGAAACACACAATTTAGAATACCCAGGTTTTTTTTGACCATTTTCACTGATCATCCTGCCTTTCTAGAGAAGAGGTGTTTGGAGAATAAATGGCTCTCAACTTTCTATAGCCTTTATTAGGCTCCTAAATTGCAGTCTGGATCTTTGAGCTTCACAAATTCTTTCACCAAAGAGCATGGGACAATTTCTAGGGCATGCCAAAACACATTCTAGTGGAACTACTAAAAGCTTGCCTGCCAAGTGAACACTTTTTATTAAAAACCACTGTCCTACAGTAACATCTAGGCAATAGTTTGAAAATTTGCAGCCTGTAACAAAAGAGATATCCTTGTATCTTCTCTATCTTGGGAGTACTAATCCTTGGGCAGACCATCTTAATGAGCACCTGATAATATAGCAAAGGGCATCTAAAGCCATAAGGTAAATTTAACTCATTGTTTTTAGAGTACTAATTTTATTTAATGGAAAATAATGAAAGACATTACTTGATATTAAAACAAATAGGTTTTAGAGTCATTGTGAAAAATAAGAAAACCATGATTCGAACTTGAAGTTGACTTCTTTGAACTACACAAACAAAGACCTTTGGGCTTCCCATAGACAAAGGCTTTTCTTCTCTGTTGCTGAGGGGCTCTTCACAGCAATGAAATTAGAGATACTCCAATGGGCCAATAATGTAGGACCAAGTATACATTGGTTCAAGTCTTGTCGTATACTCTTACTAGCTGTTCCTTAACTATAAAATAGGGAAAATAATAACTACATGTTTGGTGAGGGATTAAATGTTATAATACATGTGAGGTGCCCAGTGCATAGCAAGTATTTGATACATATTAGGCTTTGTCCTCTTCCCCTCTCCTCACTTTTCCTTTGCCATTTCTCCCTCAATGTGCTCTAAAATTGCAAATTCACCTGGATGTTTGCTCTTGTCTCACAGAAGTCTCAAGTTGGAAACATCCAATTAAGTTTCTACTGTTCTTTAAACTTCTCTTCCGAAAGGACTTTTGTTCACATCATATGTTTTAAAAAAAGTTTTCATACAAATCTCAATTAATTAAGAGAAGAATTAAATTGTGTTGACTGTTCTTTAAATTCCTTCTTCAAAAGGACTTTTGTTCAATTTGTATGTTTTAAAAATAATTTTTAAAATGGTTTTCATACAAATCTCGTCTGTTTTTATACAAAAAGATAAATGTTACGTAGGAAATAAATTGTCTTTATTTGAACGACAAGGGAATTGTGACTTAAAGAAATTCTGTGATTTCTCAAGGTCTCACAGTAAACTGGGAGCTGGGATTAATAATTCTGAGAGAGAATGCCTGGGAACCCTGACCTTTGTGTAACTCCTGGCAAGTTTCCTCCTCATTTTTCTCTTTCTATATGTTCCTCCTTAGCATTTTCAATTAATTCTATCTCTGGCTTACAATTTAATTCCTACTGACCCAAACCACTGAGTGCCTACCACTGAGCCATGAAAACAGTCCTTTCTCAGTATAGCTGAATTATTTTTTTCCAGAAAGTTGTGGATGGAAGTATCTATTTCTTCACAGTAAAACTTCAAACTCTATCCACTGCTTTGTTCTCTTGCCTCAAGGTTCTGAAACATAATCACAGAATAGTTCAACTCTGAACATTTTCCAAAGTCTATTATTCTCTCATGCTCTCGGTCACCTTGTTATGCTAAGAATATTCAAAACCCATAGATAATTGCATGGATAATTATTACTGAAGTTAACAGCATTTTTCTTTTATATTTCTTAACCTTAACCTTCTTAATATAGTTATGATAATTCTACCTAAGTAAAGATTTATTAGTTAAAGTTGCAACTTCCATCTTTTTTCCTTCATACTTCCTGGAGCTATAATGAATAAGGAAATGTTTGTAGGTTAGAAAATGATACCTAATCAGGCTTGTTCTGCCAGCATACAGCAAACCAATCACTGTGACAATGGTTTTTGCAAAAAAAGAAAAGGTTTACTTATGAGGCAGTCGAGGGATGATGTGGGAGACTGGGTCTCAAACTCATCTTCCTGAAAATAGGATTTGAGGGTGCCTAGGAGATAGACAATGGGGTTGTCTACAGTGTGGGGAAAGGTTATTGGTGAATAGGAAAGGTGAGGTAGTTGGGGTTTCAGTGCAAGCATAATTGAGCTACATGACTCTTCATAGGACTCATGTTCAGAATATGGCGGCATTAGCATGACCTGAGGAAGGAGTTTTTGGTCCTCTGACATCAAAAGGTCACCTTTTGGGTATTAGCATAGGCCTGGTTGAAGGGTTGGTGGTCTTAATTTGTTTAAACTGGACAGAAGCTGCCATCAAGTTCTTGAAAAACAATTTTTAAATACCTGTTACTATGGTGATGCAAAATCAGAAATATTATCTATAAGGAAGCTCGTGGGAGATTAGTTATGTATTGTTGGGTATTGTTTGGCTATATGACTTGGTAGTGGGAATTTTAAGATCAACTAGAAGTAAGTGATGAAAAGCAAGCAAGGTTGGTTAAATTTGGCAGGCTTAATCAGGTTAGTCCTCAGTTTCCAAACGAGGAGGGTGAAAAAAAAAATCAAGTGGTCTGGTCAATCTATTGACTAACCTGTGAGTTCTTGCATAATTACAAATTGGGTGCATAATTCTCCTTTGAGGAAATGCAATCACACATTTCCTGGAGTGGAGGTTCAATGTGAAATTCCCTCATTAAATTGCATCTCAGAATCCTGCTGGTTTCATGACTCATTAGCATATATGATATCCAGAAAATCTTAGGTGCATTCTGAATTTAGGAAGAAAAGGAAAAACAAAACCAAACAACATTCATATCTTCTTGACAGCCAAGTAGAAAAGAGCATAAATTCCAAAGCAGATCTTAGGAAGTCCTCAGACATAAAAATGCCATTTCTGCTTTGGAGACAATAAAAAAAAAAAAATCAGTGAGTAAATCTTAGCATTTCATCTTTGTTTTTGCTTGTTGTCATATCTTATGTGTAGTGTCTAAATATCGTATAGCTATTAGCTTACCTAAGGCATTGAGTTGAAAACATTAGGACAACAGATAGTCCCTTCTTTACGGGGCACTGAATGTTGGTTATCACCAGAAAATATGGACCTCAGATCTATTCTCTGAGATTAAATTTTTATAAAATGCCCTAATTATTAATCTTTTTTTTTGAGTTGTAGTCTCACTGTGTTGCCCAGGCTGGAGTGCAGCATAGACCTGCTGGGCTCAGGCCATCCTTCTGCCTCAGCCTTCCAAGTAGCTGGTACTACACGTGTGCGCTACCACACCTAGCTTATTTTTTGATTTACTGTAGAGATGAGGTCTCACCAAGTTGCCCAGGCTGGTCTTGAACCCCTGAGCTCAGGCAATCCTCTTGCCTCGACCTCCCAAAGTGCTGGGATTACAGGCTTGAGCCACAGTGCCCAGCTATTAAACTATTTAAAAAAACTTAATTTAGCTTAACTTAATCTAGACCTTATGAACAATAAACAGAAAAAAATAATAAAACCTCTTGTAAAACATTTTTTAAAAAGATGCTGTGTCTACTTGTGTAAAAGTTTCTAATTTCACATAGAAGAAAAGATTATAAATAAAATATTCCTTTTAGTTTTTTAATACCCAGGGAACTATTTTGGGAATGACAGGACTAGAAAGGTTAAAAGTAAAATATTACCTAAAGTGCCCACAAACAGATTTTCTTATCATATAGCCATCTTTTTTGTCCTCATCACCTTTTTTTTTCCTGAAGCTTTGATTTGTTCCATGACAGTCACTTTTGGTGGTGTAAATAAAATCTAATTAGATGTAATAAACTGCAGTGAGTTTTCTGTTTACTTATCTTGTTTTAGATTTTTAAAACTATTTATTTCACAAATCAAATAATTGCATTGTATCTATTATTTATGCTAAATACCATGGGAATACAAAATTGAAAATGTCATATAGTCTGTCCTGAAGAGACTCACATTCACCCACTGGTCATTAAAAAAAAATTGCAATAGTATTATTTACCAACAATAATGATATCAACTTCAAATTATTCATCTTTAGTCTAGATTTTTTTTCTCTGCATTACCAGATCTGTGCCAGCATAAAACCTCATTCTCACAAATGATTGTTTGGCCATTAAAAAACATGTGAAAAAAATTTAAAAATGTATTGCATTTTTTAAAGCTGTTTGCTCTTATTAGATCTATCTGTATATTTAAATAAATGCTAACAATTGAGTTATAAAATGATGACTCTTTCTGACTTTTCTCTTGTGACTTCACTGGTTCTACAAATTTTTCTGAGCACCTGCTGCATGAGAAGTGCTGTCACATGTCACCTTATGATCTAAGGAGCAGACTCTCACATTTGCTACCTGCAGTGAAGAAAATTATATATACAAAGAGAAAATGTCCATCTGATATTTTATGACTGTCTATTATTGTAGTCACTGGTTAAAGAACAAGATTAAGTGTCATGCTTTCTTTCTTTAGAAAAATGAAAGGTGAGAAGGGTACTTAAAAGATAAAGACACTATGAGTGGGAATATAAATTGGTATAACCACTTTAGAATATTATTTAGCTATGTCTAGTAAATCTAAACATAGATATACGCTATAAACCAGCAATTTAACTCCAAGTTTTATATCCATCAGAGAGGCACACATTTTTATCACAAGGTCCATTCCAGGATTCTCAAAGCAGCAGTATTAAAAATAGCCAAAAAATGGGAACTATTCATATGCTCATCAGTAGTGTAATGAATAAATAAATTGTGGTATATTCACACAATTTAATTGAATTCTATACAATAATGAGAATGAACAATTTATAACCCCATACAATAGCATGGATGACTATCACAAATATAATGCTAAGTGAAAAAAGCTAGACAGAAAATGTATATTGTCTTATTGTATTTATATAAAATCCCAAGACAGAGCAAACTAATTTGTATTATTAGAAGTCAGTGTAGTGGTTTTCTTTGGGCAGAGGGGCGACAAGAAGAGTTCATGAAGGGAGCTGCCCTTGTGCTGATAAGTTATGTTTCTTGATCTTGGTGCTAATTATGTGAGCAGATTGAGTTTAGGAAATCCACTGAGTGTTATATTTATAACATTTGTGCTTTTCTATATGTATAATATTTCAATGAAAAGTTTTTTAAAAGACATCAAAATAACCCTGAAAACCAGTAAACTATACTGAGATCTATGTGTTTATTTAACTTGACCTATCTTTTATTATTACTGCTATTATTGTTATTATTTTGCTTATTGTTGTTTAGTTTTATTCTAGTATATGATGGGAATGATATTTTGTACCACATTCATTCGGAGGTTATGAGGCCACTTAGATATTGTGGTTTAATTTGCATTGTGTGTTCTCACTTTTTTTTGTCAATATTTTCCAATTTTTGTTCTAGAATGCCAGTTTTACATGGGCAATCTTATTATCAATCAGTGAAGCAGAATTAGTTGTGAATCTGTAATTTTGACAAATGCCATTTCAGTCCAGCTTCCTGCTAATCGTAGTTATGGATACTGTATCGAGAAATAGTCCTTGAAAAAGTAATTAAATCCTGTTATGAAGACTAAAATGAATGTAAAGTACAGGGAGAAAAAGTTAACAAAAGAGAGTGACAAATAGCAGCTTATTGAATTGAAGTGATATCTTGTTGTGTAAACAGAGAGATAATTAATGCACAGAGGATACTAAATTGGAAGGTGTTGCCTTGACCAGCAAAGATGGAGAAATCATTCTTTTGAACTTGGAAAGGTTAAAGTCAGGGCAGGAAATACAATCAAAGTCAACCAGGGAAAAATAGAAGCTGCTATGCCTGGGGAAAGTAATCTGAAACACAAATATTCTGTGTGAGAGAGAAGCTGGAAAGGGCGCTATTTTGAGAGAGACTAAGAAGAGCAAAAGCACAAACAGGCATCAGGATCTGACAGAACTGGAGCGAAAGGCCAGTCAGTGATCATTCTCAACTCCAAGGGGCCATTTCTTTTTGTTTCCTGCTGAGCCATCATTGAGTTCCTTTCAAGATCAATAGAAGTTTGGAAAGGCCAGGACAAAAAAGTAGAAATAGAAAATCTCCTTTAAAAATCACGTGAAAATGGAGGGATGTGGGGAGAAGACATTTGTATCTCTGATCTTTTGCATTGTTACTGAGGAAGACCAAAGCTCTCCTTCAAAAATCATGTGCATACTCATACACGTATGTGCATTTGTGTGTATGCATGTATGTGTGTGTGGGTTGTGCCCCTTATTGCATTATTATGTTTTGAGCACAATTAATAAATTCAATTCAAAGGCAGGCCAGGGAGCCCAGAACTTTGGTTTGGTTTGGCCTTACCTTGAATGCTAGTCTGTCAAGTATAAAAGCCAGTCTTTGGCACTCTGAATTTAGATCTCCTTTTTATATGCTCTCTTTGGTTGCTATATTTACTGGAACTGGGGATAATATAAGCTGTTTGTGAACATATGTTGTATATTCTATAAATAATTCATAGGATATATTACATGCTCTATTTTGTGTTAAAAACATTTCATTTGCTGATGGAAACTCTAGTACTGGCAAGATAATAGAACAAAGGCATGCAAATTTTAGAGGAAAGCTCCCAGAATTACTGATTCTCATAAATTTTTGTATTGGCTGAGCCTAGTTCTCTAACATTCTTATCAATTATGTAATCTCTTGATACTCTTTCAATAAATTCATTTTCTACTAAAGATGAAATTATTTGTAATGAAGAATTTGGCTGGCACAATATGTATTGAAATTTGAGTATTACCAGCTGCTTGGAAAGAGGATGTGTTTGTATTATGCTAAAAAACTGTCCTCAGAAAGGTCCCTTTGTATATGTTAACTGAAAGGGAACACAATAATTGTGGTTTCACACAATTTGAGAGGTGTGTTATTTTGGATTCCTTTAAGCAGATCTTGAGATAAAGACTTGGATACAGATCATTTATTTGTCAATCCCTGGAAGCAAAAAATAAGAGTGCATTATTGAGGGAATCACATTAGTGAACAACTGGAATTTCAACCCCACTGGGAATCTCTCTGAGAAACTATGTGGAACATACTTCAGAAATGATGTTCCCAGAGAATGGGGAAATGGGAGCACTCATCCACTATTTCTCATCCCTCATTGGTAAAAATTTGCTTTCTTTTGTTCTTACCTGAGGAAATAAGAATTCTAATTTGTTTGTACTCCCACCAACAGTGTAAAAGTGTTCCCTTTTTGCCACATCCTTTCCAGTATCTGCTATTTTTTGTTATTGATGATGGCCGTTCTGACTGGAGTTAGGTGGTATCTCAGTGTAGTTTTAATTTACATCTCCTTGAAGACTAGTGAGGCTGAACATTTTTTCATGTATCTGTTGGCTGCTCGTATATCTTCTTTTGAGCGCTGTCTATTCATATCTTTTGCCCACTTTGTAATGGGGCTGTTTGTTTTTTTCTTTTCCGCACATTTGAGTTCCTTGTAGATCCTAGATGTTAGGTCTATCGCAGCACTGTTCACAATAGCAAGAACATGGAACCAACTGTGCTGCCCATCAAAAGAGGACTGGATTTTTTTAAATGTGGTACCTATATACAATGGAATATCATGCAGAACAAAATCATGAACTTCGTAGCAACCTGGATGGAATTAGAGTCTATAATACTGAGTGATCTTTCACAGAAACAACTGAGTATCACATGTTCTCACTCATAAGTGGACCTTGAACAACTACTGCAATACTATAAGAAAAGGACTAACTGTAGCAGGAAACTGAGGAGGGGGGGCGGGGAGATGGGATTGACAGTAGTGGAAATCTGCCTGGGGAAGAGGGTACACACCTCATCAACAAGGGTACCTGTACAGTGAATATCTGTATACCTGAAATGTACTCCACAATTTTAAAATAAAAAATTTTTAAAAGAAAAAAAAGAATTCTAATTAGGCACAGTGATAGTCATTTACTAAGTTAAAATCATGTATGTTATATATGTTGACATTTTCTGGGAGCATTGTGGCTTGACAGCCCAAACTCAGACTTGCTGGTAAATATGGCATTCAAGGGTAATGAAAGTCTCTGTTTTTAAGCACATTGGCAGTGGTACATTTAAGGTGTTGAGCCTGAGTGGAAGGATAGGTGAGAGCAAGTAGTCCAATAAGCCAGAAGAATAACACATCAAGGTTCTTGGTAGTCCTTGTAATGTCAGGCAGAGAGGCAAGCTGACCATTTTGAATCAAGAGCCAGAGGCTTCTGTGTTAAGATTGTGATTTGTATACCTAACCCTGAATTGTATCCCACAATTAAAAACATAAATAAATAAATAAATAAAATTCATATGTTTAAAAAAAAAAAAAAAAAGATTGTGATTTCCCTGACTAGAAAAGGGAACTTCAAGTGTAAGGTAGGATTTCAAGCTCAAAAGAGTGTTAGGGGCCTGAATAAATTTCTTGACCAAAGTCAGTAAAGAAGCCTCATTTTCTAAACTGGGAGACAGGGCAGAGAATTAAAGCTCATGAACCCAAAGAATACTGCAAGAATCTGTGGTCATAGAATTTTGCCTGGTGATAAATTCCATTTGATGAGGGCTTAGAGCACCTTAACTAATTCCAAACTCATGCTAGAATTGATTGAAGCCTGCAAATGGGCTTCAACCTATTGGGGGATGGCATGAGGGTGCAGGAGGATGCCAAGACAGGGAAATTTAGCAGAGCCTGACATTTTTCAGTGAAGCAGATTCTTGACACCTTAAAGAACTGAATGTATTCAGTCATCATATTTTTCCAACTGAGTCACAGAACAAATATTTCTAGAATGTCAGTATAAATAACAAATGCATATAAACAAAATGCTCATACATTTGTCAATTTCTACTTAAACGATATGCTAAGTTTTGAAAATATCATTTTATGAGTAAAGTATTGTGCAGAATAATAATGCAATGTAGATAGATGCTTTCAATATTAAATGTAAACAATGAACACATTTTCATTGCCTCTAGCACCTGGCATACTACTCCACACATAACAGATATCCTGATACATACTTAGTAAATTAAGAACTCGGCTGGGCAAAGTTGGGAGGCTGGGGTGGAAGGATTGCTTGAGGCCAGGAGTTCGAGACCAACCCAGGCAACAGAGTGAGACCTTGTTTACAAAAATTTTTTAAAATTAGCTGGGTATGGTGTTGTGTGCCTGTAGTTCCAGCTATTTGGGAGGCTGAAGGAGATGGATCGCCTGAGCTCAGAAGTCAAGCCTGCAGTAAGCCATGATTGTGCCACTGCACTCCAGTCTGGGCAACAGAGTGAGGCTCTGACTTAAAAATCAATCAATCAGTCAATCAATCAATCAACAAACAAGCAAAATTAAGAGGTTATAAAGAAATCCAGCGTCTCCTTAATATAATTGAAACTC
This sequence comes from Carlito syrichta, assembly GCF_000164805.1. Taxonomy (NCBI): domain Eukaryota; kingdom Metazoa; phylum Chordata; class Mammalia; order Primates; family Tarsiidae; genus Carlito; species Carlito syrichta. The sequence goes on along the minus strand of NW_007246692.1, from coordinate 64,603 downwards.
TGTACTCCAAGTTTATCAGTGGAGAGAGAGTTTCCATCTGAAAAAAAAAAAGATGGACTTTGTAACACCAACAATTATCTCTAATATTCACTTTTTTACTAGGGTCTCACTAATGCCCACTGCCAATGTGCTGACCTAAGGAAGTGTTGTTCTCCCAAAAGTGAACTCGTGGCTGTTTCCAAAATATTGAAAAATCACATGAGGTTCAGATAAAACGTTAATAGCTAGCACTTAGAACAATGTCTGGCACATAGTAAGTACTATCTAAGCACTGTATACATATAAACTCATTTAATCCTCACAAAAACTTGTGGAGTGGGTCCTAGAATTATCAGGAAACAAACATAGAATGGTGAAGTAGTTTGCTCACGTTTACCCAGATAGGAAGTGCCAAGTCAGGATCCCAGCCCAGGCAGTGTGACTCCAGAGTCTGTCCATGTGAGTCCTACTCTATCCTGCTACAACATTTTATTCAGATTGCAAAAAGATACATTTTATTAGATAGCAAAAAGAAGCAATCCCTGAGAGAAACATAGTATGAATACATTGCTTATACAGTAAGGCTTACTTATCTTAATCTTTGCTTCCTCTACTTGGGCAAATTATTCCCTGTGGAAGATGCCATTTTTCCCCTGCTTTGGAGTGTCCTCAAAGGCCCAATGAGCCCCAAAAAGCAACAAGAGGTCTTCTGCTTTCTTTCTAAGGTCCTTCTTCTTCCAGGACCTGTTCTTCCTCATGTGTCTGACACCAGCATGTTCATCCTGTATAGGAGACTCTATCTGACATGCTTCTCCCTTAATATACATGAAAACAATTGGTTCAACTGCAACTAACTAATCGAAGGCAAGATACTATAATCTCCACTTAGAGCCCATAACGACAGATAAAATATGTTGCTCTAACATCCCCTTTTAGGTGAAAATGGCAGACATTTCAGCAGGAATGTTCACAGAGTTTGTAATCAGTGCTCCAGTCAGTTTGGCAGTTACAGACAAAGGCATCTTGAAGAAAGGTAAATACGTAGATTAACTTAATGATGACAGAAAAAATTAGATCTGTTTTTGCCATTCAGGAAAGAATGACTCAGATTTATGTCTGGAAGGGTTTGGTTCGTACTGTACTATTGATGAAAACTATTTAAAAGTATAAAGACATGGGCAATTGGTCATTTTCTCTTTTCTTTATTATGTATTCATTACCTAAAGTCAATTTGATTATCATTTCTGAGTTTACATTTTGTTTTTCCTCGTGGTATGGACGACAGTGTATTAATTTGTATATTTTGACTAACATTTCTAGAGAAAACGATTCAAAAATATCACTTCATAATTCCTTTGGAATACATATAAGATGTACCATGTCTTTGGGTTTGTTGCATAACAACTTCAGTAAATACTAAAAGGCTGGTAGTAATGTTTTAATGACTTCATAGATTTTATTTAAAGATGCATATTTGCTAAAAGAGAATGATTTTTTTATCTTTCTGAAAATTAGCAGTCACATCTATTCACTTACAATATCTAACTACCAATGGAAACTTATGAAAAGTAGTAAACTGAGGGGAATTATTGCTAGCTTCTTTGTTTTCTTCTAGAGAAGATACCTAGTCTTATTCTATGCTGACTTATTTTTAAAACAGTAGAAGATGCTTTTCTCAATGCAAATATAAAATATTCTGGTACCAGATTTATGGAACTAGCAACATGGTCATTTGCATTTTTCAACTCAGACATGACAAACATCCAAGCAATTTAGAACTGTTACTCATAAATCGTGTCCACTCTGGTGGACTAGTATCTAAATTTCTGGAGCTACTTCCCACTGGAGGGTAAAAATGAATTTTAAAATCTCATCCCATTATACTGAACACAGTGCAAATGTTTATGAATATTCACTACAAAATTAGAGGTTATTGAGCCTTAAGATTTGAATTAGTATGGAAATGTAGTTTTTTGAAATCCTTGGGTACTAAGAAAGCTACTGTTTTAGTGTCTATAGAGATAATGCTTGGAAAAATTCTCCACCAGATGGGGTTAATTCTGGATTCCCTGGAAATGGCAAGAAATTCAAAAGGTCTAAAAATACTGTCATGGTGCCATGGGTGAAGAACCTGGGGAGGTTTACCAGGGAGTCTGAAGGTCAAATATGATATTGCTCCTCAAGTATATGAAGGACTAGTATTGAAAAGGGAATGTGCTTTCTCTTTCACGCTCAGAAATCAGAACCAGTGTGTACTAAGTTTGGTATAAGTTTGTCTTGCTGTTTCTCTGCTAAGAACTCCTTTTAAATGTGGTTTGTTATTGTAGCACTCTTTACAATGAACTATACTTGAACAGTTCCAAACTGTACATACTGCATGAAGCTTTTTCTCTGAATGGATTTCTAATTTCTATGTGGATTCTCACATCTTGCAGTGTTCCAACCTTTTCTTTATTTCAAAACAAAACAAAACAACAATAACAACAACAAAACACCAAATAACTAAGACCAAGAGGTAAAGTATCTTTGTCCACAAAATAGGTCTTCAGAAAGTGGTGCATTCTCCATGTCAAAAGTGTTCAGGTAGAAATAGGATGCCGTGGGTCTCTTTTAGGAATGAAGTTGATGGGATCCCTACAGTAAGTGGAAGATAGAATTAGAGTCTCTTTCCTATGCTGCGTTTCAAGTTCTAACCTCACTGTTGCCCTCACTTGGAAGGGTACAGATGCAGGCTGAGATAGTCTTTATGACCCAGTGTGGTAATACCCCTTTACTGCTTAAACAGTGACTTGTTAATATTTGGCAATTATCTTTAGGATTTAGTTTCCACAGACTTAATATAGACAGTTATGAGTTTCTTGTACTTTGGGCTTCTGCCTAACAAACAATGTTTGCAAAATTAATTATAAAATATAATGATATTTTTGCCTTATTTCTCTCTGTGTGTCTGTCTCTCTTTCTCTCTCTCTCTCCACACACATATCTAATAAAAGGAAAGATCCCACATACAACAGTAAAACAGCAATTCTGTCACCCAAGGATAAGCCAAACCAAAAAGTGCATAAATTTGTATTATGAACATTTGGAAACTTGACAGAAGGACTTAAAGAAACATTTGTGCCAACAGAAAGGCATGTATTTTTTCTTGATTGGAAAAAAAACTTAATACAATCTTAATTATAATTTCAATATTATTCTGTGAGAGTGAGATAAAATGAAACTTTTAATATTCTAGAAATATAAACATGAAATGTCAATCATGAAGACAGGGATAAAGAGGAATAACAAGAGAGGACAACACACACCAATTGTCAATATTCTAAAGGAACAGACAAATTATTCAAAAGAACAGAATAAAGAACCTAAAAAGTACACCTAAATAAATATGAGTATTAGTATCTGATAAACATGGTGCTTCAACTCTGTGGGGAAATCATATGTCATTCAATAGGTGGTGAGGGTATATTTGGTTATCCATTTCAAAAAACATAACATTGGATCTCTTCCTCATGTTTTAGAAAAATATTAATTTCTGATCTATTATATTTTATATGCATACAATTAAAAATAAAAGTACTAGAAAAAATTTTAATGATTTGAGAAATACTTTTAAAAGTATGATTGAAAAAAAACCCAAGGAACAAAGTAGAAAAAAAACCTGATAAGTTTGACTACATAAAAATGGATACTTTGGTTTGAAAAAATAAAATCTAAAGCAAATAAAAACTGGGGAGGAGTTGTAGCCTATATAATAGATAAAATACCTCCTTCATTAGCAGATAAGTAGTTCTAACAATAAGAAACATATTGAAAACTGGGCAAATAATTATAAAAAGACATTTGATGGTCAAATAAATACAATGACTCACCAACATATGAAAAGATTTTTAATTTTGCTCATAAATTCAAAGTAATAATACAATCAGAAATCCTTTTTCAATTATCAGAGTACCAAGAATGAATTTTTTTCTTAACCTTTTGATGTGTTTTGCGATAGTCATAATTACCATTTTTTGGTGATCTGTAAATTGGTACAGCTTCTTGTAGAGCAATTTAACAATATTTGCCAACATTTAAAATGCATTAATGCTGTACTTTACCAATTCCAACACCAGGTTTACCCTACAAAAAACCTCAGAAATATCTCAAGTATGTCCACTGCAGGATCAAGTCCAAAGGGGAAAGTCTGAAAATAACCTTGATGACTCTGTACATATTGGGATACTTGCTATGGAATGATCTCTGAGATGAATTTATTCTTGTATTCTTTCCAGAAAAGTTTACTGAGGACCAACTATGAGTTAGCAGTATTTTCTTTGTTTGCATGTCTTTTACAGCTCTATTGAGGTATAACTGACAAATAAAAATTGTACATATTTAAGGTATACAATGTAATGTTCTGATATACATATACACTGTGAAATGATGGCTGCTATCAAGCAAACCAACATATCCACTATCTCGCATAGCTATAATTTTTGTGTATAGTGAGAACACAAGATCTAAACTCTTAGCAAATTTCAAGTACATAATATAGTAGTATGAGCTATAGTAACTATGCTGAATGTTATATCTCCAGAATTTATTCATCTTATATAACGGAAATTTTGTACCCTTTGACTAACATCTCTCTATTTTCCTTATCTTTCACTCCCAACCCCTGGCAACCACTATTCTACACTTTGCTTTTGTAAGTTTGACTTTTTTGGATTCCACACATATAAGTGACATCACTCAGTATTTGTCTTTCTCTTCCTGCCTTATTTCACTTAGCATAATGTCTTCCAGTTTCACTCATGTTGACACAAATGGCACATTTTCTTCTTTTTCATTGCTGAATAATACCCCATTGTTTATATATTACATTTCTTTATCCATCTGTCCATTGATAGGTTGTTTTCATATTGGCTATTGAGAGTAATTCTGCAAAGAACATGAGGGGGCAAATATTCCTTCAAGACACTGTTTTCAATTACTTTTGTGATCTATACCCAGAAGTGGAACTGCTGGATCATATGGCAGCTCTATCATTAATTTTTTGAGGAATTTTCATGCTCTTCTCCACAATAGCTGCATTAATGTACGTTTCCATCAACAGTGTGCAAGGCTTCCCTTTCATCCACATCCTCACCAATACTTTTGCTGTCTTTTGTCTTTTTGATATAGTTTTTCTAGCAGGTATGAGGATATCTAATTGTGGTTTTAATTTGTAATTTTCTGACTTAATATTGAGCATGTTTTCATAGATCTGTGGGTCATTTGCATGTTTTCTTTGAAGAAGTGTCTATTTAGATACTTTGCTTATTTTTTTTAAATTTTTAAATTTTTTTTTTTTGAGTTGCAGTCTAACTCTGTCACCCAGACTGGAGTGCAGTGGCTGCTCCCGGCCACCGCAGCCTCAGCCTGCTGGGTTCCGGTGATCCTTCCGCCTCAGCCTTCTGAGTAGCCAGAATTACAGGCCTCCACTACCACGCCCGGCTGATTTTTTGATTTATTGTAGAGATGAGGTCTCGCCAAATTGCCCAGGCGGGTCTCGAACCCGCGGGCTCAGGCAATTCGCTCACCTTGGCCTCCCAAAGTGCTGGGATTACAGGCTGAGCCACTGAGCCTGGCCATTTGCTTATTTTTTAATTGGGCTGTTTGTTTCTGTGCTATTGAGTTATTTGAGTTCCTTGTGAATTTCGGATATCATTTCCTTATCAGGTTTGCAAATATATTTTCTAATTCCATAGGTTGTCTCTTCACTCTACTGATGATTTATTTTGCTGTGCAGAAACATTTTAGTGTGATGAAATCCCACTTGTCCGTTTTGTTGTCTGTGCTTTTCGGTTCATATTCAAAAAATCATTGCCCAGATTCAAATCAGGAAGATTTTCCTCTATGTTTCTTTTAATAATTTTACAATTTCAGTTCTTAGGTTTTAGGCTTTAATCCATTTTGAGTTTATTTTTGTCATGCAGTGTGGGATAAGGGTCCAAATTCAATCTTTTTCATTTGGCTAGTCAGTTTTCCCAACACCACTTATTTAAAAGACTATCGTTTTTCCAGTGTGTGTTGTTAGAACCTTAATTGAAAATCGATTGATCATGAATGAATAGATTTATTTCTGGACTCTCTGTACTATTCCATTGCTTCTTATGTCTGCTTTCATGCCAGTACCATGCTATTTTGATTAATGTTGCTTGGTAATGTATTTTGAAATCAGAAGTTTGTTCAGGCTACTCAGAATCTTTTTTGGTTCCATGTGAATTTTAAAATTGTTTTTCTATTTCTGTAAAAAGTGTCATTAAAATTTTAATAGAGTTTGCATTGAATCTGTAGATCACTTCAGGTAGTATGGACATTTAACATCACTAATTCTTCCAATCTGTGAATGTGAGATATCTTTCCATTTATTTATGCTTTCTATTTCTTTCAGCAATGTTTTATAATTTTCAGTCTACAAATCCTTCACCTCCTTTGCAAAATATTTCTATACTTAAGTATTTTGTTCTTTTATGTTGCTATTATAAGTGGATTCAGTCCTTAATTTCTTTTTTAGATAGTTTTTTTGTTAGTGTAAAGAGACGCAATTGGTTTTTGTATGTTGATTTGTATCCTATAATTTTACTGAATTTGTTAATTAGTTCATAAAAATTTTTGGCGAAGTCGTTAGCGTTTTCTATATATAAGATCATGTCATCTGCAATCAGAGACAATTTTACTTCTTCCTTTTCAATTTTGATGACTTCATTTTTTCTTCTTCTTGCCTAATCGTTCTGGCGAGGACTTCCAGTACTACAGAGGGTGCCAAAAAACTGTTTATGCATTTTAAGAAAGGAAAAAATTGTATTAAAGTTGTAATACTCAACATATACTGATAACAAAAGATAAATACAAGTCATCTTTGACTTCTGCAATTACAAGAGGTGCTCAGAGTGGTTGCCATCAGCGTCCAGACACTTCTGATTATGGCTAACTAAAAGTAATACATAGATAAAAATCTCTAAAAGTGTGTATACATTTCTGGAGCACCCCTGGTATGTTAAACAGAATTGATGTGAATTAACATCCTTGTATTGGTCCTGATCTTAGAGGAAAAGTTTTCAATTTTTCACTAGTGAGTATGATGTTAGTTGTGGACTTGTCATTTATGGCTTTTATTAAATGACAAGTCCACAACTATGTATTACTTTTATCATTAAGAGAAATCGAATTTTGTCAGGTGTTTTTTCTTCATCTATTGAGATGGTCATATATGTTTTTCTCTTTCCTTCTGTTAAGTTGTACTTATTTGCATCTGGTGAACCATCCTTTCATACCAGGGATAAGTGCCACTTGATCATGGTGTATGATACTTCTAATGTATAATTTGGTTTGGTAGTATTTTGTTGAGAATTCTTACATTTATATTTATCAGAGATTTTTTTCTTTGTATTGTAGTAGCCCTGTCGGGCTTTGGTATCAGAGCAATCTGGCCTCATTAAAGTACATTTGTAGTACATTTGAAGTGTTCCCTCTTCTTCAATTTTTTAGAAGCATTTAAAAAATTAGTATTAATCCTTATTTAAATGTTCGGTAGACTTCACATGTGAAGTGTGGTACTGGACTTTTCTTTGTTGGGAGATTTTCTATTACTGATTTAATCTTTTGCTCAATATCGATCTGTTCAGATTTTCTATTTCTTCCGGATCCACTCTTGATAGGTTGCATTTTTTTAGGAATTCATCCATTTCTGCTAGGTTATCCGATTTGTTGGAGTATAATTATCCAAAGTGGTCTCTTATGATCCTTTGTGCTTCTGTTGTATCAGATGTACTGTTTCCTCATAAATTTAAAATTTTATTTCTTTAGATCTTCTCTCTTCTTTTCCCTCTATTCATCTAGCTAAGGACTTGTCTATTTTGTTAATCTTTAAAATAATCTCTTAGTGCCATTGATCTTTTTTATTGTTTTTCTAATCTCTATTTTATTTATTTCTGCTCTGATTATTATTTCATTTCTTCCGCTAACTTTGAGCTTAGTGTTTCTTTCTTTGTCTAGTTCCTTGAAGTGTAAAATTAGATTTTTTATTTAAGATTTTTTTTCCTCAAAGGACATTTATCAGCATAAACTTCCATTTTAGAACTGCTTCTGCTTCATCTCATAACTTTTGATATATTGTAGTTTCATTTTTATTTTTCTCAAAATATTTTTTAATTTTTCCTTTTGGTTTCTTCTTTGACCCATTACATGTTTAAGGGTGTGTTAATTCCCACATATTTGTGAATTTTCTAGTTTTTTCCTCCTGCTATTGATTTCTGTTTCATAATATTGTGGATATGAGTTCAGTCTTTTTAAATTTGTTACGATGTTTTTTTGTGGTCCAACACACGATCTGTACTGGAAAATGTTCTCTATGCACTGGAGAAGAACGTATATTCTACTGCTGTTGGATGAAGTAGTCTGTATATGTTAGGTTTATTTGGTCTGTAGTGTTATTCAAATCTGCTATTTCCTTATTAATTTTCTTTTTAGATAGTCTACTATAAAAAGTGGGATATAAAAGTTCCCTACTTTTATTGTATTGCTGTCTACTTCTCCCATCAGTTCTGTTTATGTTTACTTTATATATTTAGGTGTTCCAATGTTGGGTGCATATATAGTTATAAATGTATTTACTTGATTAATTAACTCTTTTATCATTATATAATGATCTTCTTTGTCTCTTGTGATAGTTTTTGACCTAAATTCTATTTTGCCTGATAAGACACCTCTGCTTTTTTTGTTGTTTACTATTTGCATGGAATATCTTTTTCCATCCTTCACTTTCAGTCTGTGTGTTTTTAAAGCTTAAGTGTCTATCTGGTAGGTAGCATATTGTTAGATCTTGCTTTTTTCTTTTTTATCCCTTTTGCCACTTTATGTCTTTTGATTAGAAAATTTAGTATGTTTGCATTCAAAGTAATTATTGATAGGTAAGAACTTATTACTGTCATTTTGTTAATTGTTTTCTGGTTGCTTTGTAGTTCCTTTGTTTTTCTTTCTCTCTTGCTGTCTTCTTTGTGAATTGATCATTTTTTGAGGTGGTATACTTTTTTCCCCCTTTTCTTTTGTGTATCTACTAGAGTTTTTTTCTTTTTGGTTACCATGAGGCATACATAAAACACCTTATGGTTATAACAGTCTATTTTGAGGTAATAATTTATACTCAATTGTATACAAAAACTCTCTACTTTTACTTTTCCTATCCCATTGTGTGTGTGTGTGTGTGTGTATTCTTTTTTGTGTGTGTGCTGGAGTCTCACTCTGTCGCCCAGACTGGAGTGCAGTGGCCTCGACCTGCAATCCTTCCGCCTCAGCCTTCCGAGTAGCCGGAATTACAGGCACGCGCTACCATGCCTGGCTAATTTTTTGATTTAATTGTAGAGATGAGGTCTCACCTGCCCAGGCGGGTCTCGAACCCGCGGGCTGAGGCAATCCACTCACCTCAGCCTCCCAAAGGCGCGAGATTACAGGCTGAGCCACTGAACCCGGTTGTACTTTTTTTTTTTTTTGGAGTCAAAGTCTTACACTGTTGCTCAGGCTGGAGTGCAGTGGCACAATCACATCACGGCTACCATAGCCTCGACCTGCTGGGCTCAGGTGATCCTTTTGACTCAGCCTTCCGATTAGCCAGGACTATAGGTATGTGCCACCACACCTGGCTAATTGTTTTATTTCTTTTAGAAACAATGTCTTGCTATGTTTCCCAGACTGGTCTTGAAATCCCAGGCTCAGACAATCCTTTCATCTTGGCCTCCCAAAGTGCTGGGATTGCAGATGTGAGCCTCCATGCCTAGCCCTCATTTTGCATTATTAATGTCAACTTTATATCTTTTTATATTTTGTATACATTAACAGGGGCTCAAACTTTACCTGTATGATGACTACTTATCTACCTAATCCTGAATTATATCTCACATCTTAAAATAAAATAAAATTTAAAAAACCAAATTATTGTAGCTATAGTTATTTTTAATACTTTTGTCTTTCAACTTCTATAGACTTTTAACTAGAGTTAGAAGTAATTTATATACCACCATTAATTATTATTCTAAATTTGACTATGTACTTACCTTTACCAAACAATTTTATACTTTCATATGTTTTTATGGTACTAATTAGCCTCCTTTCACTTGAACTTAAAGACCTTCCTTTAGCATTTTGTGTACGATAGTTTTAGTGGTGATGCATTAGGTTTTTATTTGTCCTGAGAAGTATTTATCTCTCCTTCATTCTGAAGGAAAGGTTTGCCAGGTATAGTAATCTTGATTGGCAGTGGTGGTTTTTTTCTTTTAGTACTTTGAATATACCATCTCACTCTCTGGCTTGCAAGGTTTTAGTTGAGAAATTCACTGATAGCCTTATAGATATTCCCTCATATATCATGAGTTGTTTTTCTCTTGCTTCTTTCAAAATCCTTTCTTTGTCTTTTACTTTTTAAATAATTTAATGTTAATGTGTCTTAATGTAAGCTTCTTTGGTTTGGTCATGTCTGAGAATCTTTAGGTTTCTTGAACTAAGATGTCCTTTATTTTTTTCTTATCCCTCCCAAGATTTGGGAAGTTTTCAACCATTATTTATTTAAATAAACTTCCTGTTTTTTTCCGTCTGTCTCTTTTTTTCCTAGAATGCCCATAATTTGTATATTGGTTGGTGAGATTGTGTTCCATAAATCCTGTAGGTTTGCATCACAATTTTCCATTCTTTTTTTCTTTCTTCTCCTATGATGGATAATTTCAAATAGCCTATCTTTGAATTCACATATTCTTTCTTCTGTTTGATTGAGTATGCTGTTAAAGTTCTCTTTTGGATTTTTCATTTCACTTATTTTCTTCTTCATCTCAATCATTTCTGTTTGGTTTTATTTTTAATGAATTCCATCTCTTTGTTTAACTTCATGTGTTAGTTTCATGATTTAATTGAGTTATTTATCTGTGCTTTCTTGTAGCTCACTGAACTTCCTCCTCAAAACAGTTATTTTGAATGATTTTGAAGGTAATTTGTAGATTTCTTTGCAGCCAATTACTGGATTTTTTTTTTGTGTTCTTTTGGTTGTATCATATAGTTTTTATTATCCGGCTTTGTAAGACAAAGAGCAACACCAGTTAGCTCATCTGGGGAACCCAGGGGTCTTTTAGACCTTTTCTATGTATGTACATGCTCTTCTTGTTTTCTCTTGGGGAAGAAATCTTAGGATTGTATGCCTTTTCTTGATCCTGCAAAGTTTGGCCTAGTGCTGAGTCTCCTGTTTATTTTTCCAAGGGAAGTACCCTGAAGTGTTCAAGGTTAAGTACATTTTCCCAGTCTCACAGAGTCAAAGCAGCTGTCTGTGTGTGCTTGTCCAAGATCTGCAGAGGCTTGAGTGTATCATCTATGGGTACACACACAGGGAATCAGCAATGGTGAGGAGAGAAGAGTTCCTGGAATGTTGGGGGCATTTTTAGTCAATCAGTGGGGTTGCAAGTGATGTATTCTATGAGGTTCATGAGTGAAACTCTTGGTGGAATCTGTGAGGTGATTAGTAGAAACTATAGCTCTTTGTTGAGTTCCACACCCCAGTTGCTGTGAGCCCACATCAATTTTCCTTGCTCCTACCTGCTTCTGAATTATTCAGCTGTGCCAATTATTCAGTGATCTGGGTGGCATGAGGGAAAAGGAGGCCTCCTGGGTAGCATTCCACATGGCTGGGGAGGTCACCTATTTTCCCTGCTCCTACCTGCTTCTGAATTATTCAGCTGTGCCAATTATTCAGTGATCTGGGTGGCATGAAGCAAAAGTGGGCCTCTTGGGTAGCATTCCACATGGCTGGGGAAGCCTGGTACTTCCTAGATTTTCACTTTTTCTTATGGAAGAAATTACAGATTGAGTCAATCTCTCTTGACATTGAGGTGTACTTCCTTGAAGGTGGGGTGATGTGGGTAAAATGAAATAGTTTTTCTTACTCAATACTTCTCAGATTTTTTGCTTTGTTAGGATGCTGAGACATTTCCATTGGACTTCCTGGCTCTCACAAAGGTATTCTTGTTCATGAGTGAGTGTCAAATTGGTGTTTCTGTGGAGAAGGGTTGGAGGATAAGAGATGAAAATTTCTGGCAGGGCTTGGTGGCTCAGCCTGTAATCCTGCGCTTTAGGAGGCCGAGGTGCGTGAATTGCCTGAGCCCGTGGGTTTGAGACCCGCCTGGGTAACTTGGCAAGACATCATCTCTACAATAAATAAAAAAAAAAAAAAATTAGCTGGGCATGGTAGCGCGTGCCTGTAGTTCCAGCTACTCGGAAGGCTGAGGCAGAAGGATTGCCGGAGCCTAGCAGGTCGAGGCTGCAGTGGCCGGGCGTGGCCACTGCACTCCAGTCTGGGCGACAGAGTGAGACTCCAACTCAAAAAAAAAAAAAGAGATGAAAATTTCTATTCTACCACCTTACTCATGTCCCTGTGAGATAACTGTGTTCTAAGCACCAAGGATGCAATAGTGGATGAGCTGGCCAAGTCTCAGCCTTCAAGACACTTACACTCTAATGGGCAAGATAAATACAAATCAGGACCACAAGATCATTTGAGATGGTGATGAGCTTTTTTTAAAAGCTTAAAACAAAGTAATAGAGTAGATGGTGATGTGATGTGGCCTAAGGGTATAAATCTTAATTTTTAGAACATTTACATTGTTTGCATTATTTTTGCTAGATGTAGAAATTTTTCCTTCTATTTATAAAAAAGAATAAAAATAGATTTTGAATTATGATTGAAGAGGTATTTTTCTCCTGCAATTGAAACAAAAATGTAAAGTAAAAATGTGTCTTGGATAAAATGCCTAACTCTGGAAATAAATGTGTTGCTTTGACTTTTGCTTTCTGTTTCTTTTTGTTTTATAAGAAATTTACCATTAACTCTGGCAGTTTTCATGTACCTTGTGGGAATCTGAGGAAATTTAGTTGAGCGAATCTCTTAAGTGACTTAAATTATGAAAGTCTGTTCCTAACTCTCTTGGTAGTGTTTAGAAAAGCTCCTTTATGCTTTATAGCACCCCTTTGAAAAAAGAACCCCTTTCATCATTTAAAAATATTGTGCAATATAGCAGAGAGAAAATTGCACAAAACCTAAATATATGGCTTAACAACTTGCTGTAAAACTAACACAGTAGACACTTCACAGGTCAAGAGATAGAAACTTTCCAGAAGCTTTCTTTGTACTGCTTTTGGATGATAATCTATTGTCTCTCCCCCACTCCAAACACATGTACACAGGTAAACTATTATCTTGTTATTTCTTAGCATTTTAAAAATTCCCTTTCTTTATACTTTTAACACCTAAATGTTGTTTTCTTTTTAAAAAAAAAAAATCTATTCTTTAGTTTTACTTGTTTTTGAATTTTATATTAGTAGAATTGTACTTATATTTTTTCTTTCTTGATTTTTATGCTCAATATTAAAACTTGTTAAATTTATCCATATTGTTACATTTAGACAGTGGTATACTGGAGCTGGTACATACCAGCTTATGAGAACTGATGGCATGCATCTCTTCTCAATTTCATGTTCAGTAACATTATATTGGTATCTTGAATTTGACCATAGTAGGAGCATTTACACCATAAAAATGGTCACATGTAACAAATCACAGCTTTTTCTTAAAGAAAGCCAGTTGCTAAACTTTAGCCAGCACGCCAGTTGCATTTAGTTGTAGTTAAACGATTTAAATTGCTGTACCTTATTTCATTGTACAGAAAGTCCCCTACATATGAACCTTCAAGTTGCAAACTTTCAAAAAGGAGAACGTGCATTTGCATGTTCAATCACATAAGTTATTCATGTATCTGGTGCACATTTTTGTGTGCTATACTGTAAGATTAAAATGTTTTCTTTATTTTGTGTTTTTTATGTATTGTTTGTGTAAAAAGTATTATAAACCTATTATAGTACAGAACTATATAGCCGATTGTGTTAGTTGGGTACCTAAGCTAAGTTTGTTACACTTATGCACACTTTCAGAATGGAACTTGTCTGTATGCAGGACACTTACTGTATAACTATACCAGAGTTTATTCATTCTCCTGTTGAGGGACGAGAGAGTTGTTTCTAGTTTTCTGCAGTTATAAGAAGTTCATCTATTAATTCTCTTGTACATGTGCATTGATACAAATAGGCACATACCTACATAAGGTGTGTTTATTGAAGTGGAATTATTGGGTCACATTTCAGACTTACCTTTCTAATTTCTATTCTTCTTGAATTTGGCTCAATAACTCCTTTGTACTGTGTTAGTACTTTAATGCTTCTAAAGTATGATATTTCTTGTTCATTTGTTTGCTTGCTTATATTTTACCTAGTTTTTAAAATTCGTTTTGATTTTAGTGTTTTGCAATGAGAAATTTGGTATAATTCATCAAAACTCATATTATCAAAAGCTGCTTTTCACTATTTTCTCATAGCCCAAAAGAACCTTGGAGCTATTTCTGCTTTCATTGCCTCTTCAATTGCAACATTAGACAAATAGCTGAAGTGCTGAGACAAGATTTTTTTACAGACAACTTTTAATATATAGGATCATCTGTCCTGTAAGAAAAAAATGATGTCAGAAAAGAGTAAATATCTTGCAGCTTAGAGCAGAGCAGGATCTCTATACTCTACACATACTGTATTGTGACCATAAGTATGTTCTAGAGCAAGACTTCAGTGAGTATATGTAGTTCCTTCTTTCTGTCTTTGTTCAAGTTTCATTTTTGCTTGAGGGAGTTGTGGAGGTCAGAGAACAAGAAAGAACAGAAACAGGATGAAAAAATTACCCCACCCTATCACTTTACCTAGAAGTACATTCTATTCTCTCCCTAATAACTAGTGCAATAAAGAGTGTCCACAGAGTCTCCTAGACCTCTTCTGACCTCACTCATATGCAAATTTTAATATTCGTAAGTTCTGTTTGCTCAGAGGTATGCTTTCTGCATGATGAAAAATACCTAATTCCTATCTGTATATTTTCTTCCCAGGACATATGGATATTTTACTGATATTTTTATTCTGTATTTTAACATCAGTGATTACCCTCTATCATGAGAGACTATTGGGAAAATTTAAGGTCAAAAGTGAATAATAATGAATTTTTATCATTTTGCATCATCTTCTAAAGATGCATCACAGTGCTAAAAATGTAGAAACCTCCATGTGAGTATCTCTGCTACTGCAATAGAAAATATGATAATCTACAAAATCTTAAGTTTTCTGCAGCCTATCATACTGTTTAAGGTCTCAAGGCAACAATGTAAAATGAATTCCAATGGATGGTGGGCCCCACCAAGTAAAGAGGTACACACAAACTGTTTTACTCTGGCAGAGAATAGAAAGAAGAGGTGTTCTGTATATGTGTACATGAGAAGAAAGCTAAAATTTTAACAAGTTCCTGAAGTCTAAGTGTGGACTACTGTGGCAATGGAAAATATATCAGAGCCTTACTCCTTCTCAAAGTCTTTTCCATGGATCTTTGCCAGGTACTCATGAGAAAGACTAGGAAGTAGGGCAGAAGACTTAAGAGCACAGGCATGAAACACCATTCAATTCCTATACTCTTTTTTTTTAATGAAGCAAAAGCCTTAAGCTACTGGTGATAAGACAGAAAATTCTTTTTTTACCCATGATATAGACAAAGATGCAGTGCTTTTTGGGGAAAGGGTAGAAAAAATTAAGCCACTTGTCACAGGAAAAATGTAGAAACCTTTCCTGTGGTCCAGGCAATGGGTTTGGAAAGAGGGTTAGAAGAAATAGTCATTTGTCCCTAGGAGAGAGATAGAAAACCTTCCTTTCCCTAGTCACAAGCAAAAGTAAAATGCCATTGTGGGAGGTCCAAAAAACCTCTCATAACCATACCATAAGCTTTGAACCAAGTAACAAAGAATAGCAATTAGTATGTAGGAAAGAAAGAAGAAACTCTTTCACCATTGTTTCCCCCCAAAACACACCGCTATTGAGGGAAAACTAAAATCAAAAGCCTTTCCCATGCAAGATCCTTCTCAGATATAAGAAAAAATTTGGTTGTCACAGGGATAGAAAGAAAAGGAACAGTGAGAAATTTTCACTCCATACTCCCAGGCATACATAGCCAAAGACTAAATCTGGATGGGAAGAACTGAGAATTGCCCCTTCCCTGTCCCAAGATGAAACCCACAAATAAGTACTTGTGGCTCTGGAGAAGGGCCACAAGCGGGTAGAGAGTTCCATGTAATAAAAAGTGTGCAGGGTCTGTTGAAAGCTGAGGGTGAACACAGACAAAATACCTTTAACACCTAAGACCCCACATTAAGCAAAAATGAACAGCAGCTTATCGCTGGAGGAATTTTAAGTTTGTGGTACACTGAAGATAACTAAACCCATCTAAACAACTAGCTAGGATCGATTTAAAGTAGTTCCTACTAACAGCCTGACAGAAAATAGTTGTGCTTATTTCTAGGTATAAGTACCATTTATCTTACTCTCTATGCAATGTCTAGCAGTGAAGCAAAAGTTATGAAACACACAGAAAATATAGCAGTAAGCAGAACCTGAGATAATAATAATAATAATCTCAATACGAGAACAAATAAACAGGATTTTAAAATTATTTATTTTATTTTAAAGATTTGGGGTACAATTCAGGGTTAGGTATTTAAATGTTCATTATGCAGGTACCCTTGTTGATAAGGTGTGACTCCCATCTCCCCTTCCCTGGCAATTTCCCACTACTGCCAATCCCTTTCTTATAATATAATAATTGTTCAAGATCCGCTTATGAGTGAGAATATGTGGTACTCAGTTTTTTGTTTCTGTGAAAGATCACTCCACAATAGCAAGCTATTCATTATTTTCAAGAGTATATGGAGTATTTACCAGTTGGACTATATTGTGGACCATAAAATAAATCTCAACAAATTTGAAGTTATTTAAGCTATCAAAAAATGTTCTGAAGCTTGGCCTGGTGGCTCACACCTGTAATCATGCCTTGGAGGCTTAGGTGGGAGGATCAGTTGAGCCCAGAAGTTTGAGACCAGCTTGGATAACATAGCAACACTGTATCTCTGCCAAAAAATTTAAAAATGGAAGACTGAGGAGAGTGGATCCCTTCATCCCAGGAGGTCGAGGCTGTGGTGAACAATGATCATGCTACTGCACTACAGTCTGGATGACAGATTGAGACTGAAACTAAAAAGAAAAAATGTTCTGTTTCCACTATGGAATTAAACTGAAAATCAATAAGAGAAAGATATTTAGAAAATCTCAAAATATTTGGAAATTAAATGACCCGTGTATCAAATAAAACATTTCAACGAAAATTAGTAAATATTTTTAATTCAATGAATTTAAAGAAACAAATAAAAAACTTGTTATTCATGCCTAAAACCATGTAAGTTTTCATTTTAGTAAACTAGTAAAGGAGAGACAAATTAAGCCCAAAGCAAGCAGAAGAAAGGAAATATGAGGTCTGGACAATTAAGTTCATATGCTTACATTGGTAGCACTGTACAAACAACTCAGTAAGGTTTCATAATCTTGGTATATCAGTGTCTCACAGCTGTGTTCATTTTTGTGTGCTGTTGCAAGAATGTTGGAGCTTGAATTAGAGCAATGAGCCAACATTAAATTTCTTGTTAAACTTGGCAAGAGCAGAAGTGAAATCAGGTACAAGTTTATCGGGATAATGCAATGAAGAAAATGACAGTGTACAAATGGATTAAACATTTTTCTGAAGGAAGAGAAAGCATCAGAGATGAAGAGTGGTCAGGACGGCCAGTAACGAGCAGAACTGATGAAAACATTGCAAAAATTCATCAAATTGTGTGTCAAAATCATCAGCTGACTGAAAGTGGCACAGGAGACCAAATAAACATCAATAGAGAAACAGTAAGGAAACTCTTCACTGAAAATCTTGGCATAAGAAAGGTGTCTGCAAAAATGGTCCAGAAGGAGCTCTTGTATCACAACAGTGCACCAACTCACACAGCAACATCTGTGAGGAAGTTTTTAGACAGTAAACAAATAACTGTATTGGAACAACCTCCTTACTCACCTGATCTGGCTCCCAGTGACTTTTTTTTTACCTGAAGATAAAGGAAATATTGAAAGGAAGACATTTTGATGACATTTGGGACATCAAGCGTATTATGACGACGTCTCTGATGGCCATTCCAGAAGAAGAGTTCCAAAGTTGCTTTGACGGGAGGACTAGACACTGGTGTTGGTGCATAGCTTCCCAAGGGAGTACTTCAAAGATGATGGTATTGATATTCAGCAATGAGGTATGTAGCACTTTTTCTAGAAGTTTGTGAACTTACTTGTCAGACCTCATAATTATAATAGCAGAAATTAATGTGATAGTAAACAGAAATACAATAGGGAAACCAATTAAACGCAAAAGGTGTTCAAAAGTGTCAATAAAGTTGACAAATGTTTAGATGGGGTGTGTGTGTGTATATATATATCATACATATGTAATTTATATAATATATATTAAACAAATATATAGGCTATATAAATTACTAATATCAGGAAAAAAGGGCAATAAGTAATATGGAAGTAATATTAATGATTTCATGTTAATAAATTTGATGACATAGATGAAATAGACAAACTCCTTGAAAGATGTAGCCTGTCAAATCTCACTTAGCAAGAAATAGGTAACTGGAATATCCCTACACATATTTTTTTAAAAAAAGGAAGGAAGGAAGATGGAAAAGGCCCAAATCAAAATAGCTTCACTGTCAGTTCTTATCAACTGCAAAAGATGAAATCATATCACTTCTATACGGACTTGTCTTGAAAATAGAAGTGGAAGAAACATTTGCCAACTTATTTTATAAGGCTGGCACTACCCTGATACCAAGCACAATGATGCTATCATAAAATCAAACTATAGATGAATGCCACTAATAAATTAAATACAAACATTTTAAACAAAGTATTAACAAATCAAATCCAACCATCTTTTAAAAGGATAATACATCATGCTCAATTGAGGCATGTCAGTTGGAAATTAAATATTATATAGAGATTAAATATTATATTTTTGGATCCTCTACGGCAGTATTTTTCAAACTGTGGGTTGTGCCCCACAAGTGAATTACAAAATCATCTTAATGGCTCATGGCCAATAATTTAAAAAATAATGACCTATTTTTATGCTTATGAAACAGAATTGGGTAAAACAATAAACATTCAATCCAAATCTTGCACTCAGAAATTTTCATAATTAACACTAAATAGGCAACAGAAAGCCATCAAAATCTCAGTGTGCATGGGTAGATGGATAGCTAAATTGGTAGGTGGTTGAACAGAAATAATTTTATAAAAAGGAGATTACAATTTACTGTTTTTTATAAAATAGTTTCATATAATTTTACTTAAACTGTTACCTGGTCTATAAACAGTGCTTAAACAGTAGGGAACTTTGTATTTTGTAACTGTGTTGGAGCCCATCTGACTTAATATCATAATCAAAGTTCTGAAAAATATTGCTTTGGCTTACTTTCCTGTGGGGAATTGAACACTTAAAAAGGATCTAGAATGAAAAAATTCAAACACACAAAATTAGATAGGATAATACAATAAATCCCTGTACTCCCTTCACCTAGATTAGATAGTTACCATAATTTTGCCATACTCTCTTCATCTTATCATTTTTTATTTGTTTTTGCATAATGTCATTTTTACCTCTACATATTTCAGTATACATCTCTATAAATTATGGATTTTTTTCTTAAATAATCACAGTACAATTATCACACCTACCAAAATTAACAATAATTATTTGGTGTCAACTAACACACATTCCTTATCCAAATTTTCTTAATGGTCTCAACTTGTCCTTTTATATTGACTTATTCGAAACGAAATAGAAGCAATGCCCACACAATGCCATGAGCTGCTATTTTTATTAGATTTATTTTAATGTAAACTAGTCTTCTCTCCCATTTTCCAACCCCCTCCCCCTTTTTTCTTTTCCCATGCTCATTTTCTGGTTGCAGAAGTCAGGCCCATTTTCCTATAGAATGGTCAACATTGTCACATCAGCAGATTGCACCCTTCTGTGTCATATAAGTTGCTTGTATTTTTAGTAAGTGGGATTTAGTACTAGAGGCTCAATTAGATTCAGATTCAATATTGTTGGTAAAAAAATCTTTTTATAGGAGAGGTTGTGTGCTTGATGTTGCATATCATCTCAAAAGAGTACATTTTATTACTATCTATGATGCTACAAATGGTCAGTATATTTAGTTGCCAACAGCTTGCTCCCTCCTTTGTCAATCTTTCACCCAAACTTAATCTAATGGTTTCATTCATTGATAATAACTGAAGAATCAATTGTTTCATTAGGGATCATTTTCTAATTGGTTACTGTTAAAAATGGTTCATAGAAGAAAGGCAAGGTAAATCCTTGCTTATTCATTTGCCAATTTTTACAAAAAAGTTTATGCACTTGTTTCTTTCATTTTTGTTCAATCATGTTATTTTTTTCTTTCACTTTTATTTATTTTTGAATGTCATTAGACACATAATATTTAAGATATCCAGTATGTTTTACCAGTTGTATTCATTATTCAATTTGATGCTCATATTGTTCTATTTTGGTCAATGAAAATTTCTTTATGGTGGCTCTGGTCTCTTCTTGTCACTATCTTAGTCTTTGATAGTTTTTTTTCTTTCTCTTTCTGGCATAACAAGATGTTTGTATGTTTTCTGACCCAAACCTGGAAATAGACTCCAAGGAGCCCTCATTTCTCTTGGTGAGGAATTATATTGAAAGACTTAAATATCTGGGTGCTTAGTTGTGTGCCCACTGCTGTTGAACTGTTATTACTTCTGGGTCTTTTCAGTAGACAGAGTTAGGACATATGCATCTTAACAAGCAGAGTAATAATGACTTAATGTTAATAATTTAAGTTTAAATTTAGTATTAAAATTTTATTTATTTATTTAGAGTTGCAGTCTCACTCTGTTGCCCAGACTGGAGTGCAGTGGCAAGCACATGGCCACCGCAGCCTCCATCTACTGGGCTCCAGCGATCCTTCCACCTCAGCCTTCCAAGTAACTGGAACCACAGGCATGCACCACCATACCCAGCTGATTTTTTAATTTATTGTAGAGATGATGTCTCGCCAAGTTGCCCAGGCTGGTCTCGAAACCCTGAGTTCAGGCAATCCACTCG
The DNA here is from genome assembly GCF_000164805.1 of Carlito syrichta. Lineage (NCBI taxonomy): Eukaryota > Metazoa > Chordata > Mammalia > Primates > Tarsiidae > Carlito > Carlito syrichta. The sequence continues at coordinate 43,461 of NW_007246692.1, read as the reverse complement.
CATCGGCTCCCAAAATGCTGGGATTATAGGCCAGAGCCACCGCGCCTGGCCTAAATTTTTATTTAAATTATTTGACTTTATACTTGAATCTTTTTTATCTAAAAATATTTCAAACAATACTTCCATAGTATCTTATTTGCATTACTTACACTACTAAAAACAGATTCAAAATAATACTTGTATTAGTACTAACAATTTGGCTAACAAATTAATTTTAAGATTTCTTTGTAGCCCTATGTTTTTAAGAGTATATTCCATTTATATGCAGTTACATTGCCAGGTTCTAAATTCACAGAAAATAATTTTTTTCTCTTTGATTATGTCACCAACTTGGTTTGTAATTAAGTTCATTTCTTTTAAATTGGTTAAAATGGTAAGATATTGCTTCTTTCCTTTTGAATTTAATTATATACTTGAACATGGAAAACAATCACAAGAGACCAAGGTCCAAACCGTATATTTAGAAGAACGTATTTCTTTACTCCTCCATCTACCATGTGTGTTCTTCCTACTGAGAGTAACCATTTTTGCTAGTTTTGGTTTACCCTTAAAATTGTTTTTAGTGGCAGGAGTGAAAATATTAATACACACACACATATACATTTATATTTTCATTTTCTTATTTCTTATATAAAATGTAGTATACAATATATACTGGTTGTAACTAAAAAATCAGTCTGGAAAATCGCTCCGCATCAGTGTAAAATGGCTGTATAATATTACAGTTAGTCAGTTCCCTAATGATAAAAATGTGGGTTTTATCTTCTCTTTTTCTATCACAAATGATTCTGTAAAAAGTAACTATGTATAAGTGAATTCAGATACTTGATAGTTTATTTTGGGAATAGAAGTGTTATTGTATGAGATGGCATAAGATGTATACAAAAGTCAATTTTTTTAGATCTTGTGAAATTTGCCTTTATAGGAGTTGTATCATTTTGTATCTCTACTAGTGATGTATGATTATGATTGTTTACCTATAGCTTTACATGGAGTGTATTGGTAGATTTTGGATTTTTGTCAACTAGTATGTTAGAAGTAGCATTTCAGTGTAGTTTTATTTAGCAATTTTTACATGATAAGCAATATTGTTTATATATTCACATATTTGATACTCATTTCTTATTTTTTTTCTTAGATTATTCCTGTATGTTTTGTTCATTTATCTTTCACATTTTTGGCCTTCTTATGCTTTATTTTTAAGACCTCTTTGTATATTAGAGTCATTAGTCTTTTTTCTGTGATATAAATTGCAAATATACTTTCCCAAGTTAGTCTTTTGATTTTGTTGTTTTTTGAAATGCAAGAAATTGTAAAATAATAAAATTTATCAATTCTTTTCGTTGTTCCTGAATTTTGAATTATAATTAAGAAAGTTATTTCCACTTCAAGATTATAAGGAAATCTGTTCATATTTTATTCAGTAGTTACACAATTTCATGTTTCATATTTAAATTTTTAATTTCTTAAAATTTATTCTTGTACAAAAAGATCAAGACCTTTTTAAGGGGGAATAATAAGATTTGCATTAGACTTTTTGACATCAAATCCTTAAGCCAAATGACTATAGAATAATATATTTAGATACTCAGTATAAGAAGATATGAGCCAAGAATTTTATATCCAGCTAAGTTACTTTTGAGAACAAAGGCTATGGACATGTTATGAGCATGCAAGAGTTCAAGGAATATTTTTCCACGCACACTTTACCAGACATTATTAGATTATTAATTTACAAAATCCAAAATGAGAGGAGAGACATTGGCACAAAGACTAGATTTAAGCGTCAAATATACAATTTCCTGCAGTGTATAGTCTAAATAATATATATAAAAGAAAACATCATAGTACAAAATGTTTGTATGTTTGAAAAACGGACAAGAGAAAGTATACTGAAAATAGAGTAAGTTTATTGATTACTGTGTAAGTAGTATATTATCTTCCTATAGCTGTTATAATGATTGCCACAAACTTAGTAGCTTAAAACAATACAAATTTATTATCTTACAGTTTTGGAGGTCAGAAGTTCAAAATGGGTCTGCAGGGCAACATTCCTTCTGGAGGTGCTAGGGAAGAATCTCTTCCCCGCATTTTCCAACTTCTAGAGGCTGCCGGCATTTCTTGGCTTATGGCCACATTACTCCAACTTGTGTTCTCATCATCACACTTCTTTATCTGACTCTGACCCTCTTTACTCCTTTTTATAAGGACCCTGTGATTACATTGGGCTTACTTGGATAATCTAGGATAATCATATCATCTCATGGTCCTTAAGTTAATCACATATACGGAGTTCCTTTTGCCATGTAACGTAACATATTTACAGGTTTTGGGAATTAGAATATGGATATCTTAGAGGAGGACATTATTTTGCATCCACAGGTAGTAACTGAAATTAAAAACATAATGCTATATATAAGATCATAGTTAAGAGAAGGAAAAGGATAAGAAAATATAACATATTTTAATAGTATTCATAGTGGAGAACCAGTAGAGAGCAATCAGAAAACAGAAAATATATATTGACTTTTGAACAGCATGGGTTTAAACTGTACATTAGGTTCACTTATACATGAATTTTTCCCAAACAAACTCAGATAAAAAAATAGTATTTGTGGGAAGCAAAGCCCACACATATAAAAAGCTGACTTTTCATAGACATAGGTTCCAAAGGAATGACTGTGGGATTCGAGCATGTGGGGATTTTGGTATACATAGGGGGCCTTCCTTGTATGCTAAGGAACAATTACGTGTGTGTTTTGTGTGTGTGTGTGTGTGTGTGTGTGTGTGTGTGTGTGTGTGTGTAATAATGATATTAGAATAAAACTAACCATAAGTTCAAAAGTATAACCTTTTCAAAATAGCAAATGATATAACAAAAAAGAGAGGTAATAAATCATACTTCCTAGTAAAATACTGTGTATTTTAAATTTTAAATAAGTGAGATCAAGATCCTGAAGCATTTTTTAAAGGATTATAATAGGAGTTGAAACATGGTTTTGCCAGTACAACCTTGAAGACAAAGCAAAATCAGAGTAATGGCTACCTAGAAGTGGAAGTGCTCCAGTCAAAGCAAAAACAGACTTGTCAAAAGCAAAGGTCACAGAGGCAATTTTGGGGGATGCTCAAGGTATTTTGCTTGTTGACCGGCAAAGACTCCTAACATCTGCTTATTGCGAGAGTATTTTGAGAAACTTAGCCAGAGTTTTAGCAGAAAAAACACCCAGGAAATCTTCCCCAAGAAGTCCCCATGATGACAATGTTCTTGCTCATTCCTCTCAGCAAACAAGGGCAATTTTGTGAGTGTTTCAGTGGGAATTCATTAGGCACTCATTCATCTTACAGTCCTGGTTTGTCTACTTCTGACTTCCTTTTATTTCCTAATCTTAAAAAAAAATCCTTAAAATGCACTTTTTTTTCAGTTAATAATGTAAAAAAGACTGCATTGATATGGTGAAATTCTCAGGATCCTTAGGTCTTTAGTGGTGAAAACTAAATGGCTGGTATTATTGCTTATAAAAGTGTCATAAACTTGATGAAGCTTAGGTTGAGAAACAAAATTTATATATTTTATCTTTTAATTCCATTATTCCATAGACTTTTTGTCCCTTTGTATGTATATATGTATACATATATATGTGCACATACATATATAAGCCTATATGTATATATGTGTGTGCATATATATAATATATACATGTAAATGTGAGGAAAAACATGACAAATGTACACTAATAATAGGAGACCTTTACGTGACTCTCCATCTAAGATGGAATAAGTTGATAAAAATCTAGAAGGATATAGGAAACAATTAATAATGTACATTACATAGCAAATTCTGAATCTATATAATGAATATACTTTCTTCAAGTGCACATGAATCATTCATAAAAATTGACTAGATCTTAGACCACAAAGGAAGCCTCAATGAAGTCCAAGAATAGTACAGTCAGTATTCACTGATCACAGTGCACTATGACTAGAAATTAATAAAAAAAATTTCTACCTGAAAAATTAAAACAACAACAACAACAACTATTGCTACTAAACAATCTGGAAGCAAAGAAAGAACAGAGACCAAAAATTGCAGAAATCTTGAAATGGGAGAATAACAAGGAAAACATGGTCTATGAGCATCTATGGCTACATACAGCTAAAGCACTTACCAGAGGAAAATTTACAGCTTTAAATACTTATACAAGTAAAACTAATATATATTTTCCTCTGATAAATGTCTCAACTAGAAATATAATTGCCTCAGCCATCACTACAGTAAATTAATTGCCAGGGCTGGAACTCATAACTCATTCTTATTTAAAATTTTGATATTTTGTTCATTAGAGATTTTTTTGCATTAATTTTTAAAAATATCACACTAAAATACTATTTATTGTGATTAAAGTGTTTTTTGGTGCCTTCTTAAATTTGGCACCCAAAGTAAATGCTTCACTTGCCTTTATGCTGATCCCATAGTCTAATTGGACCTCAGAAATCATCACTTCCCTTCCCTAGACAACATGGTTGAGCATGGACAGCACCCACTACTCCAAATTGAGTGAGTCCATTTCAATGGCAGCATTGCAGCTGGCAGAACTTATGCACTTACCTGAACTGGGGACAGGAGTAGAGGAGTTTGGTGGGAGCAGCCACAGTTAAGTGTACTGCAGACTCCCACAGTTCTTAGCTAAAGTTCAGCAGATTTCCAAGCATACATGTCCCTCAGATTATTATATACCTTTGGTCAGTTTCCAGAGCAGTGGAATGGTTGTTTTGTTAATTTTGAACAACTCCATAATTGTTATTTAGGGACAAGGTTTACCTTTGTCCTCATGTGGCCATAATCAGAATTCTGACCTCAGGTCAGCATTTTTATGTCAACAACTAAAGGATTTTCCTGGAGTAACGAACAGAAATAACCAGTAAAAACCAGTCAGAACTGTAGGCTATTTTCAAAATTTTCAAAAAGACTAACTGACATAACATATTCGTTTAAATAAAGATGTCCAGATATTTTTAAAAGATACCTTATCTTGCTTATGTTGTAATTACATTATTATGTAATGCTGTTCAGAAGCTGTGTTTGGTACTTATGGAGGTTCACGATTAACTAAAAATAGAAAAGCAAATTATGTCTTAATAAATGTAGTTTGTTTTTTAGACATTGCCTTTCAAAACAGGAAGTTTTGGGGGGCAAGTAATAAATAAATGGTGTTTGGTGGTTGAAAGATTGAATCAGTATTAAAATTTTAGAGCAATCATCTCTCTTAAGCCCGAAGAATCTTGAAAGCTAGAAACGAGGTAAACACACACTTCAAAGGCTTCCTGAGAAACAGCCTTGGGATTAAGAATTTGGATCTGTTTTGGTAAAAAAAAAAAAAAAAAAAAAATTAGTATACTGATAAAACAAAACAAAACCTGTCTGTGCTTCTTCTCTTTTGCTAATGGCAACAAATTCTACAACTCAAGCTACAAAATTATAATATTTCATATATATGTTATTTTAAAAGGATGCATCCTTGTATAAAAAAATCTCTTCTCCAGCAATATCTAATTTAGAGAAATTTTTTTTTTTTGAGTTGGAGTGTCACTCTGTCGCCCAGACTGGAGTGCAGTGGCCGCTCCCAGCCACCACAGCCTCGACTTGCTGGGCTCCGGTGATCCTTCCGCCTCAGCCTTCCAAGTAGCTGGAACTACAGGCATGCGCTACCATGCCCGGCTGATTTTTTGATTTATTGTAGAGATGAGGTCTCGCTGCCCAGGCGGGTCTCGAGCCCGCGGGCTCAAGCAATCCACTCACCTCAGCCTCCCAAAGTCACGGGATTACAGGCTGAGCCACCTAGCCCGGCTAGAGAATTTTTGAATTAAAACTTCCCTTATGAATGTGGACATTTCTTCAAATGCAAATACCACTGTCTGGAGTTGCAAGCTCAGCCAAGAAAGATGTTAGAAAATGTGAATTAGGTGCCTAATTCTCAGAGGAAAAATGAGGACTAAGCAAGAAGAAATAGAGGAACAAGGCACAGAATTTCCTGATAGGCCCTCTAAAGACAATTGTTCCTTGCTACAAAATTTTCCCAGGTACAAAAGAAGAAAAATCATGCTAGTTCATTCCAAGGAGAATAGGTCCTGTTACCTGGGGTTCCGTTTGTTTTTCTGAGATTGGTAGGCCTGTTTAAGGGTGGAAACTGAGGCTCACATGAGTTGCTCAGTACCTTAGAAGGAATAAAGCAAGAAGGAAAGGAGGAGAGTTGGGAGAAAATTAAAATTCCTTGAGGAAAAGGATGGTCAGAAAGCCTGCTCCTAACTTTTGTGACACCTAGAGCAAAAATACATATGGAACTGCGTGTACCATATGTCTGAAAAGTTAGAAGTTATAAATCAGGCCAGAAAATTGCTAAAAACAAAGATGCACTCACACTATTCTCCCATCTTGGTAAATATGAGAGAAGCATACCAACTTTAAAAGTTTCTATGTTTGAAAGCTGAACTACTAAAATTAATTATTATTGTGTCTGTGTGGTTGTTCTGTTGATGGATCGATGATGTTTAGGTAAGTAATAAAATAAAGAAAAATATAATTTATTAGCTACTGCGTGCTTATTTCATACATTTTTTCTTGCCTTCATGTCAGCAAAATCCTTAATTAAATTATTATAGTTGAGATTTTCATATAATTTTTGAAAATTTTCTATACTATTTACACAAATAGTGTAAATAATTTAGACCAAAATTATTAAGATTAAGTCAAATACAAATTATAATTCATAAATAATAAATTTTAGTCACATTTTAAATAAAGCTGAAAATTTTAAAAATATTATGGTCTCATTAAATATTTTTATAAAAGTTAAAACTAATAACAATTTTAGCATTCGATGTTCATTTAGTTTCCAATGTAAAGTATTGATATTAAACTTCACAGATTATGTCTAGACCTATATATATAGTCAAATGGAAGAGTAATATGAATGGTTTAGCACTGGAACATTTCCTTTGAGTGTCATGTTGCAAATACTATGTGCTATGGTTTGAATGTTCCCTACAAAATCCACACTGAAACTTAATCCTCAATGTGGCATTATTGAGAGAAGGTGCCTTTAAGAGTTGATTGGGTCATGAGGGCAGAACCCTCATGAATTAATGACTTAATGGATTAATGGGTTATCATAGGAGGGGAACACGTGGCTTGATAAAAAGAGGAAGAAAGGCCTGATCTAGCAGGACATTCACATTAGAATGTTTGGTCCCCTTGCCATGAGATGCCCTGTGTCACCTTGGGACTCTACAGAGAGTTTCCACCAGCAAGAAGGTTCTCACCAGGTATGTCTCTTGATCTTGGACTTCCCAGTCTCCATAACTGTAAGAAATAAATGTCTTCTTTGTAAATTACAAAGTTTCAGGTTATAAGTGACAGAAAACAGACTAAGACATTAGGCAAATTTGTAATGATTTCCAAATTAGAATGAGAACACAAAGAGAAGCAAGAAAATGGACCCTCAGCATTACTGAGAAGTATTTCAAAATGCGAAAATCTATTGTTTCTGCTATCTGAGAAGGATTTGAAAAGTGAACCCTTTCTCCTACTTTAGAGCTTCTGCTGTTTAAATTCTCTCAGAACCCCAAAGAAGTGTCCACCTCCAATGTCGCCAATGGCATAAACCACAAACCTTCACAGAATTGAAATAAGATGTGATTGCCTTTAGTTTTGAAAACTTAGGAGAAGAGATGTGGAGATGCATTTCCATGGGGAAAAATAGTGTCTGTCATAAAAGTGGATACTTAGGAAAATAGGTTGTGCTGTGCCAACACTGAACAGCAGAGCAAGAGTATAAGTGGTGCCCAGGTGTTCTTTCATAAATCGTGTGTGTGTGTGTATATTTGTGGTATTGGAGTCCTTGAAAGCACGAGCCTCAGTGCAGGTGCCCCTCTTGTCCAGTTCTGAGAATGGTACTAGCAAACGTAGGCACTAAGTATGCACAATTCCAAAGAGAGGAAATCCTAAAAAAGACTTTGAGAAACACAAATTTTTAGTGAATTTAATGTCTCCCCCTTGTGGGGTGGAATTGGCAGTTGAGGGAAACTGCCAGGGGAGAGAGAGGCACACCTCTTCAACAAGGGTACCTGCATAATGAACACTTGTATACCTAACCCTGAATTGTACTCCACATCTTTAAAATTAAAAAAAATTTTAAAAATAAAAAATAAAATAAAGTCTCTCCATCACTGGGGAATAGGTGATGTAAACACCTGAATCCATCTCCCTGTGAAAATATCTAAATAATTCCACATTGCTTATTATGACTTGTATATATCCTCCTGTAAATTGCATTTTTTTCCTCCAATCAATATTATTTTTTAAATTTGTCTAGGTTGATACATATGAATTAACTCAAGTTCACTCATTTTACTGATGTATGATATTCTATGGTGTGAATATACTACAAATTATTTATCCATTCCTCTTCTGATAGACATTTACGTTGATTCCAATTTTTACTATAAAAAATGAATTCTGACATAAATATTCTTGCATGTCTCCTTGTGCAAATGTCTGAGTTTCTCTAAGATATAGCCCAAAAAAGAATGTTTAGGTTAAAGGGTATGTATATCAACTTTCTAGATATTGTTAAGTATGAGAGTCTTCAATTTTCTGTATCCTAGTCCAAACTAGTTAATGTCAAACCAATAATAGGTATAAGACATACCTTATTATGATTTTAATTAGTATTTCCTTAATTACTAGTGAAGCTTTTTTTTTCAAATATGTATTGACCTTTTAAGGTTCCCCTTCTATAAAATATTTATATTCTTAATTTTAGATATTTTATGTTTTTATGACAATAAAGTTTCAATTAATTGTTCATGTCATCTAATACCTAATCTTTAACCTAAACATTCTTTTTGGGGGCTAGATCTTTGAGGTTTCCCTCAAAATTAAAAATGAAACTAAATATGATCCAACAATCCATATGATCCAGCAATGTCACTGCTAGATATACATCTGAAGGAAATGAAATCAGTATGTTGAAAAAATATCTTCACTCCCATGCTTATTGCAGTTCTATTCACAGTAACCAAGATATGGAATCAACCTAAGTGTCCATGAACTTAAAAAATGTGGTATATATACACAATGGGATACTATTCACCCATAAGAAAGAACAAAATCTTGTTATTTAAGACAACATGGATGAACCTGGAGGACATCATGTTCCATTAAGTGAACCAAGCACAGGACAAATATCATATGATCTCACTCATATGAAGAATCTAAAAATGTTGGTCTCATGGAAGTAGGAAGTAAACTACTGGTTATCAACAACTGGGGAAAGTAGGAAAGAGGAAGGATGGAGAGAGGTTGGTCAATGGGTAGAAAGTTACAGTTAGGAGGGATAAGTTCTGATGTTCTGTTGCACAGTAGTGTAACTATAGTCAACAATAATGTATTTTATACTTCAACATAGCTAGAAGAGAGTCTTTTGAATATTATCACCACAAATAAATGACAAGTGTTTGAGGTGATGGATATGCCAATTACCTTGATTTAATCATTACATAATGTATATATGTTTCAAGATATCACACTAGCGATTATCATTGTACTAAGTGATCTGTCACAGAAACAAAGAATGTAATACCTCATGTTCTCACTTGTAAGTGGACCTTGAACATTCGTCACATTAGCACAAAGGAGGGATCTGCAGTCACTGGGCACTGCTAGGAGAGGTAGGGAGGAAGGAGGGAGACACGTGACGACACAAAGGGTACTTGGTTCATTACCGGGGGAGTGAGGGCAAGTTAGAAGCTCAAAATTCTCCTGCATGCAGCCTACTTATGTAGTTAATCCTCACTTATACCCCACATTCCTATAATAAAAGAGAATTTTAAAAATTACCACAATTGAAAAACATCACACTGTACCTCATAAATATGTACAATAATTATGTCAATTAAAAAGAAAAAATAACTTATTTCATTTTATTTTATTTATCTATTTATTTTTAAATTTTTAATAACTTATTTTAAAAAGAAATAAGTTGGACTATGCAATACTTAACTTGACTTCCAGATATAATTTACTATGATTTTTACATTGAACTACCAGGTAGCCAGGCAGGCATTTTGTTGCTTATGCATACAGATGAAGGAATGAAGTCTCAGAGAGTTTAAGTAAATTAAGGATTAGAAGACATCCTTCTAACTCCTGGTTTAATCTACCTCCCATTAGGTTATGTTATCTAGACAATAATGTAATCATGAACTAGTTTGACTAAAATAATAGTTTGTTTTTGGATTAGTCTTCCTGTACTACACACATATGCAAATAATCTCTAAAGACTTTACCTATTCTAAATTTATCTTTCTATAGTAATAAGTCTTACTCAATAAGATAGTAGCAGCAGTAGGTATAATACACTGCTAACAACTGATAGATAATTAGTTTTCACACTAAGAAATTAAATCGATACTTTTAGCACTCAACTTTCTCTTTGAATAAAATATCTTTTAAATTTTAGAGGAATTGGAGCTCTTAAGTTTTTAAAGTTGTGGTACTTAAACTAAAATATTTCTTTTTCCTATTTATATAGTACAGATTTTTGTTCTAATGCCTCTAATTATGATTATTTTCATTTACTTAAATGCTTATTTTCACATCTTTTTCTTCCTTTTTTTTCTTCCATACTTAAATGATGAAAGATGCAATATATACAAGATAACACATACAATATATTTAAAGTTAAAATAATAATAATTCAAAATGTTTACATACCCACCATACACATGAAAATATAGAAAATGGTCATTTTCTTAAAAAAAACTCATCTATGACCCTTCCTGATTGCATTCCTCTGTCCTTAACGCTATATAAATCCATAAATCTGACTTTATCAGTTTACTCAGGTTACCATAATAAAAATACCACAGGCTGGATGGTTAAAACAACAGAAATGTATTCTCTTACAGTTCTAGAGGCTAGAAGTCAGATCAATGTATGTCAGCAGGTTTGTTTTCTTTGGAAGCTTTACTTTATGGTTTTCAACTAGCTGTCTTCTTTTGTGTGTTCACATGGTCATCTCTGCGTCTTCACATGGTCTTCCCCCTGTGCACATTTGTGTTCTAATCTCCTCTTCTTATAAGGACACCAATCATATTGGATTAGGGTCCACCCCAATGATTCCATTTACAGTCATATTTTGAGGTACTAGAGGTTAGGGCTTCAACATATGAATTTTAGGGGACACGATTGTGACCATAACACAAACTTTTGTGTCAATCTTTGCTTTTCTTTATAGATTTATATTTTTACTACCTGCTTGTATATACTTAACCATGATTTTTTTGTTGCTATTTTTTGAACTTTATATCAATAGAACCAACACTGTATTCCACTGGGATGTGCTTCTGACATTCCTAATTATGTATTTTTTGAACTTTTCTATAGGTTTATTTTCCCTTGTTTTACTTTATTAATGTATTTATTCATTTTAAGTTGACAAATAACAATTGCACATATCCATAACATACATAGTGATGTTTCAATGCATATAATGTATAGTAATCAGACCAACCAGGGTAAATAGCATATCCATCATCTCAAACATTTGTCATTACTCTCTGTTGGAAGCATTCAATATCCTCCTTTTAGTTATTTAAAACTATATCTTATTGTTAGCTATAGTAATGCTACAGTGGTATATTGACATATGTGGTCAAATTCTACTTCACTATAGCATTTTATTACATGAATATAGAATATTAATCTATTCTATATTAATGCCATTTGGTTGTTTCTAGTTTTTTGATATTATAAACATTATGGTTATGAACATTCTTGTACATGCTTTCTAGTGTGCAAGAATTTCTCCAAGATACCTATATAGCAGTAGAATGGCTGAGTCATGAGATTTGTATACAGTCAATTAACTCAAGATGCTTATTTTTCTGGGCCCATTTTTAATTTTTTTCACTCAATTTCAGAGTCTTTCAGTTGTTTCCTAATAAATATTTCCCTCTCCTTTCTTTGGTGAAACCCTGATTTTTAGCTGGGCACATGACTATGCAGAATAGACATTTTATTCTCAGTTCCCGTGCTGAAATGAAAGCATAATTGTTGTGTGAAACTTTAGGGAGACTGTTTAGAGAAAGATGACTATGGGGAGATTGCTCTTTGCCCTTCTTGCTACCTAGAATGCAAGTTAGATAGTAGAGAGCCAGCAGCCATCTTTACTTTTAAGGATGGAAACCATGTGCTTGAATGTTGGAACAAACAAAGGGATTTTGGTCTACTAAGGACACCGCAGACTCCCATACCAGTTATAGACTTTCAAATTTCAGACTTTTTAATGTGAGAGAATAAATCTTTGTGTGTTTAAGCCACTATTTTTCAGTCTGTGTACTTGCAGCCAAACCCAATTCCTAAGTGAATTCACTTTCAAATTTAATTTGATTATCTGTATCTGACATTCGAGCATACAAACACTGTTTTAAATTTCAGTTTTATGTCTTTTAAATGGGACGATTTCTTGATGTATCTTAAATAAAAATATTTATTTCAAAATATCTGTTATTCCCCCAAGGAATAAGAGATTTTTGATAGGTATACTTGAAGGGCCTGAAGAAACCATAGCAGTGATTCTCTATTTAACAAGATGTCTCTGCCTTTAACAAGTATTTTCATGCAAGGAGAATTAAAGAGGATGATATAATTATTATCTAATAAGTTGTGATTAATCTTACTACACACATTTCCCATCTACCTATATGTTCTTCCCAATGCCACCTCCTGCCTCCCCTCAGAATTAACCACTATCATTAATTTTTAAAATCATTTCATGGCTCTGAAAATATGACTCTTAAGCAATTGTTAGATTTACTTGTTTTTGAGTCCATAAAATTGTAGCTTACTGTATTTTCTATTGAGAGCTGCTTTTTTTCCTCAAAATTAAGTTTCCAAGATTCATCTGTGATTTAATGAGTTGCTAAAAGCATGAGTCAGGGTATAATTATCTGTCATAATAGATAAACCCTCAAATCTCACTATTGCAACTCAATAGAAGTTCATTTTTCCACCGCATAATGTCTAAAATGAATATGCTCTCACAGTGAATGGCTCTCATCCAAGTGATGACTCAGAAACTTAGAATTCCTCCATCTTGTCCTCTGCTGTCTTCAACATATGGCTCCCTATGTTGCTATACTTATCTTCACCCAAGCTGCAGAGGGAGGAAAACATGGGGAATCCATATAGGACATTTCTATGTGTCGGGTCTGAACGTGGCACACATCACTTCCTCTCATGTTCCATTTATGTAAGCTTAATCACATGGCGTGGTAACCATGAAGATGTGCTTCTCAGACCTCCCTCCAACAGAGAAGTTGCCAGAAGGAGTGCAGTGAGGTGACTCCAGCATCTTTGTGATCTGTCACAATATTCAGATTGAGGCCGGGTTTTTCCCAGGCAGTTACCAACCAATGTCTCTGAGCACAGCAAGCATATTAGCACCTGGGCAATTCTGGTCAATGCAGAATTGATCTCTGGGCAATCTTGATGCTGCAACTCAACATTAGGGTGGCCAAAACCTTCTTGGAGCAGGACTTGAGTCTGAAGTTTTTTCTTCCCATTTTTCCTTTGTTACCCTCTCCTTTCACAAGGGTCAGACCAGCATCGTGGCCTGAAGATTCTCCCCACCTACTCTCGCTCCCTCTGACCTTTGTTGCTCACAGAGATCATCCTCAACAAAGTTCTAAGAAGCTTCTAAGAAACTTCCCAGAGGATTTAAACTGATACACATGGTCACACAAAGGAGGCTGGAAAATGTAGTTTAGGTGTATGCCCAGGAAAAAGAGTAACTAGCTTCAGTGACTAGCCAATCAGTATCTGCCATAATTTAAGTTCATTCATCTTTACTTATATATGATCTTTTTTGTGAATGTTCCACAATATATTTTATTTATTCTCCTAACAGTGGACATTTGAGTTGCTCCGAGTTTGCGGTATTTGTTTCTTACCATTACAAGCATTGGTGCTATAAAGAGTCTTGTATATATTCTGGAGCATATATGTGAGAGTTTCTCTTAGTTATATGTACTTGGATTTGGGTTGCTAAACTATAAGATGTGCACCTGCTCAGCTTTGTGAGATTATACCCAATTATTTTCTAAAGAAATTGTATCAATTTATACTCATTCTAGCAATGTATAAGAACTTCCTTTGATCCATATCCTCACCTTAAGTTGTTTTTGTTTGTTTGTTTGTTTTTGAGAAAGCTGGATTTCTTGAGAGGACAGAGAAGCTCCCACAGTAGAAGGGGATCAGAAGGGGTTGCCCCAAGTTGTTTTGTTACACTCCTTAATTTTTGCTGTTATGATAAAATGCAAGACAATATTGTATTTCAATAGTAATTTTCCTCTGTCTTCCACAGGTTCTAGAAACTGGTATAGAAGCTTTCAAAGCATAAAATCCTGGTATAGAAAGCCCCTCTCATGATCAGCTCATTCATACCATTTTTCCAACTCGGTCTATCTATGCTTATTTTCTTACATTGCAAGCATTCATCATCTTTTGCTTCCATACAAGGAGTTTTTCACTTTATCTTCCTCTTTTAGTACTTTCAAATTCTTTCCTTATTAAAAAGATTTCATCTGACATTTTATTTTGATTAAGATTAATCTCAGAACCCTCTTACTTAAAGGAAATTAAGCCACACTAATTAAATAGGGAAAACTGGAGAAAAGGGAGCCATAAATTCACATTATTACATACAACCCAGAAGAATTCTTTGGTTCTCTGTTTCCCACTCCCAACTCCCACTGAATTCATATGTGTATGTATATAAAATGAATGTATGTATATGTGTGTATATATGATGTGTGTTTGTATATGCAGATATAGCATATGTAAATATATGTAAACATATATATATATATGAATCATATATTTAAATATGTGCGTGTTATATATGTGTGTGCTCAAGGCACCTAACACAAATTGGAATTATTGAGAGTACATTAAAGTGTGTTAGTTGTGCAGTATTGAAATTTGTGACTGAGAAAAAGAGGTACTAACTACTTCATATTTCAACTTTAGGGACACTCCCCAACCCTGACCAGATGTTAGAGGCTGCTGCCTCCCCGTATGGCTTGCTAAGATGTATTGTTGAGCAGGATGGGCCACTCCTCCTCCCATAAGTCCAAACAAGAAGATTTAAAGAAAAAAAAAAATCTTCTTTGGGAAGATATTTATGTTGGTGATCAAAGTTATTTCCTCCTCTTCTCAAAAGCCCTAGAATTTGGAGCCACTGAAGGAATTAAAGACTACAACATTGTTGGGGACTGCATGTGGCAGAGTCATAAACTTCAGTGAAATGTGAGGGAAGAAGCTGACCAATGCATAGAGCAGCAGCAGAAGAGAGAGCCCTCATCAGTGTGGCTTATGAGAGATACCACTCACCTGTCCACAGAGTCCAAAGCCAACAAGTTAGAGTAGCAATTAGAACTAAGTAAGTAGGTGGGATAGGGGCATGCATCTATAGTCCCAGTTACTCGAGAGGCTGAGGAAGGAGGATTGCTTGAGCTCAGGAGTTGGAGGTTGCAGTAAGCTATGATCGCACTCCTGCACTCTAGCCTGGGTGAGATCCCATCTCTGAAAAAAAAAAAAAAAAAGCAAAAACAAACAAAACAAATACAAAGAATTAAGCAAGGAGAGTAGAGCAACCTCACTACAGAACCATGGACCATTGTGTAATAGCATATTAGGTTTTCCTCACTCTTTGCTGTATAAGTTATTGCAAAGAAGATGGAGTAGAAGGTGGTTATAAGAGTAGACCGTGTACTTCACCTCAACCCGCAGATTTTTAGAATCACCTTCATGCAAGCTGATCAAGGCATACTTTTATCTCTTCCTTTGGAGATGAAGAAAGCTTTGTACTGCATATGACATCAACTTTGTAAAACAAACAGGATTGACTCATAAAAACTTGAAAAAAATCCTCTATTAACTAAAAGTGGTAGAAAAGGCACATAATTAAGATATGACTAAACACCTCTCTAAGAAAGGAAGGATTGCAAGCATAGTTAGAAACAGTAGCTGAAAACAAAACTGTTTTATATTTCTCTCTCAATGACTTGAGACACTTCACTGAACACTACAAATGTTTCTGTGAGTCTAGCATACTGGTTCTATGCTAACTTGTCAGAGAATAAACTTGATATATTAGTGGACCTCAATTTCTTCAACTATAAAAATCATGGGTCCATTCATTCAATCCATACATAATCAAACACCTTCTATATGCTTAACACTCTGCTAGGCAATAGCGGTACATTATAACAACTATAAAAGATCACTCTCTAAGTCTGTGATTCTGCTATTGCCATTTATTTATTATATATAATTTAAAAAACAAGCAATTCTGTGGAAATGATTGTCACAACTCGTGATTGTGGGGAGGGAAGCTGGGGTAAAGAAGTGAATAAGGCTGGGCTCGGTGGCTCAGCCTGTAATCCCGCGCCTTGGGAGGCTGAGGTGAGTGAATTGCCTGAGCCTGCGGGTTCGAGACCCGCCTGGGCAACTTGGCGAGACCTCATCTGCACAACAAATCAAAATTTAACCGGGCATGGTAGTGCGCGCCTGTAGTTCCAGCTACTTGGAAGGCTGAGGCAGAAGGATCGCCGGAGCCAGCAGGTCAAGGCTGCGGTGGCTGGGAGCGGCCACTGCACTCCAGTCTGAGCGACAGAGTGAGACTCCAACTCAAAAAAAAAAAAAAAAGAAAAGAAATGGATAAGTGGCCGGGCTCGGTGGCTTAGCCTGTAATCCCAGCACTTTGGGAGACCAAGGCGAGTGGATTGCCTGAGCCCACATGTTCGACACCAGCCCGGGGAACTTGGCAAGACCTTGTCTCTTTCATAAATCAAAAATTAGCCGGGCATGGTAGCACGCGACTGTAGTTCCAGCTACTTGGAAGGCTGAGGCGGAAGGAATGTGGGAGCCCAGCATGTTGACGCTAGGTGCCCTTGAGTGTGCCACTGCACTCTAGCCTGAGTCACAGAGTGAGACTCCAACTCAAAAAAAAAAAAAATGGATAAATTTAGTTCTAGCAGGAAAATCAAGGTCCTATTTTCTAAATTTAAAAGAGAAAAGGGATAAGTTATTTTCTTACTGACATATGAGTGTGAATCTTTGTGTGGGGTGTATGTGTGTGTGTGTGTTGAAGCAGAATGGAGTGTGGGTACACAGGCACCATTGGTAGGCTGCCTTCTGGTGAGCTCAGTCAAAAACATGATCAGACTGGAAGCAAATGAGGCCAGAGAAGGTGCTAGGGGAAACCGAAGTCCTGCCGAGAAGCAGAAATGGTCCTCATAACACAACTGCAACATCCAGCTCTAGAAGTCCCTGCTTACCAAGATTAAGAGCTAAAAGAGATTCACTGAAGCTCCTTCTTTCAGTTTACCCAGGGCTCCCCATTTCTTTTGCCCATCCTTAAGATGGTAAATATATAGGAGTAGCACTGCTGGCTAATATAAAGTCAGAAAACTCCAAAAGCTCACTTTGCCTGAGGGACTATGCAATAAACAGATTTTTGTTTTGTGTTCTAGAGCAAAATTGAATGGTTTAAACTCAGTCATTTGAAGTCATTTTGTGTTTAAAGGAAATAACGGATGAACGTGGGTGGAGAAAATGAACCTCCTGGTCCCAGGGAAGTCTTATAGGAAAAGACTGCTCTGCAGGCACCCAGCTCATCTGGGAAATTGTTATAAAACCTAGCAAAATACTGGGTCTGTTGCAGTTTAAGTCCTGTTTCTGGAACCATGAAGTGAGGGGGAAAGTTCATTCACATACTTTAAAGGTCACCCTATTTTTTTTTTAGTTGGAGTCTCACTCTGTCGCCCATATTAGAGTGCAGTGACACGCGGCCACTGCAGCCTCGACCTGCTGAGCTCCGGCGATCCTTCCACTCCAGCCTTCCAAGTAGCTGCAGCTACAGTCATGCACTACCACGCCTGGCTTACTTTTTAATGTATTGTAGAGACGAGGTCTCACCAAGTTGCCCAGGCTGGTCTCAAATCCCTGAGCTTAGCCAATCCTCTCGCATACGCCTCCCAAAGTGCTGGGATTACAGGCTTGAACCACCGTGCCCAGCCACCATGCTATTTTTTAAACTTAGGTTTACAGTGTAACACTGATTACTATTTCATAATCTAATCTCAGTTCTGGGAAGATAAAGCTAATCTAATCTCAGTTTTGGGGAGGTAAAGCTCAGTTCTGGGGAGGTAAAGTTCTGGGGAGGTAAACCCCACCACCTAAGCCTGGCCATTCATTCACAGAGACAAAAATAGAATACTTTTTAATTAAATGATGCAATACCCATGGATGTGTCTTAGTTTGGGCTGCCATAACTAGGTAGCTAGATAGCTTAACCACAGACATTTATTTGCTCAAAGTTCTGGAGGCAGGAAGTCTGAGATCAGGATGCCAGTCTGATTGAATTCTAGTGAGGATTCTCCTTCTGGTTAGTAGAGGGCCACCATCTTGTTATATTTTCACATGACCACTTCTGAGAGAAAGAGAGCACAAGGAAGCTCTTTGGTGTCTCTCCTTATAAGGGCACTAATCCCATTATAAGAGCTCCACTCTTATGACCTCATCTAACTTTAATTACTTTCTAAAAGCCCCACCTCCAAATACTATCACATTGGGAGTTAGGGCTTCAACATGTGAATTTTGGGGGAGACACAAATCAATCCACAGCAGTATGCTTTTTCCTTCTTGTCAGTTAAATCGACAGTGATTTAGAGCTTTTTGGCTATTGTATTTGTTCTATTAAAGAATAGAGATCCCCACAAACTCCAGAAGCGTCTAATGCTATGCAGAAGCTACTTAGGCTTAGGGTACAGTATGAAGAATTACCTTCTTTCTCAATCTCTTACATCTTAACTTAGTTATGAGTACCAACTTGCCACCAGCTTTGCTTTCAGGCCTACTTCCAAATAGGCAGCCTCTGACATTGAGAATTTTTCTGACATTCACAATTAGAATTCAATATTATTTATAAGATGATCTGGCCAGCTGTGTTCAAAGCCGGGCTATTTTGTTCTTTTTTGGACAAGTAATATCAACAACAGACAAGGTTACTCTGAGACAATGATAAATGAAACAAAAAAAGGCAATTTCATAATTTAGTCTAAGCACAGACAAAATCAGGGTCACTGTACCACCCATGAAGCACCCAATCACAGAATTACCCCACTTTCAGCATCCAATCTAGAATGACCCCTTGCTTCCTTAGATTCTCCCCTACATCACCCAGTCAAAGCCTAAATTTTATTTGAAGTTCTTTCTATCACCCTCTTACAGAGACACCTTAGGGTTTCCCATGGTATGTGCTCTCTCTCACTGCAATGAGTAATAAACCCAATTCGTTCAACCACAGGTGTGTTTCGGGTGGCATTTGAAGAACATTGATGTGGGTATATTTCTGGGCTCCTATAGAAAGCAGGACAAAAGTTCTGTCTTCAATTGACAATAAGTTACATACTAAAAAGTGTTGTCATTCCAACCCCCTTCCTAGGATACGCCGTCTCCACTGGCTGGATCACTGCTAGTGTGTTCAGGTGCTAAGTCCTGGCTTCATCAATTCATGGGCCTGGGTAGTCTTTTGCCATCCTGACAGAATTTCTTGTCTAATATCCATGCCCAGGGCTGATATTTGAGAAGTCAGAAACTTAGTCTAGTTGCCCCCTTGGGTTCTAAAATGTTTATAGTTATTCATTCTCATCGCTAAGAGTTAATAGTTTGCTTACAAAGAGACTGTCCAGACCCCATGCTATTTTTCTTAACTTGTGCTGAAGTCATATCCAAAGAGACAGATTTATTTGTTCAATCAGCTAAGCAAATTTGAAATGGGTGCCTAGGATGGATAGGGCACCAAGTAAGATTCATTTGGAGACACAGCCAAAAATATGAAGCAATCTTTATCTATAAGAAGTGAACTATCTGTTGAAAAAGATGCACACAATCACATTAGGAGGCAAAATGAAATGCTACAATATGGGAAAAAGGAAAGTACAGATAGTTTAAGTCTAACTTAAAATAAAATGGGATCAAATATTTACTTATTTCCTCATAATTTTCTCCTTCAAAATAAATGGAAAATTACAGTTAGCCCTGCTTGTCCCTCTTGTTTTGCAATAAACTGAGTATTATGGAAATTTAGAGTTAAGTTGATTTCCGTAGTATGTAAGAAGCTTCAAAATACGGGTGTGCAATTTCTCAGAATTTCCAAGTCTATCTTAACATAATATGTACTGTAACCTAGTGATTTTCTGGGACTTACTGACTTCTCAATATTTTTCTTAATGTCATAGAGTAGACTGTAAAAGAATTAGAATAAAAAAACATTGAAACCACCAACTGGGGACAAAATACTTGGTTGCCAAATTAAATTTTGTCAAGCTAGGGTAGTATAACATAGTGATGAACAGTGAGGATTCTAAAGTAATGCTGCCTAGATTTAATTCAGACTCTTTACTATCCAGTGTGAGCTGAGAAATGATTTAATTTTCCTCTGCCTCATCTATAATAGGGATAATAAGAGTACCTACTTCATAAGGATGGAACGAGTTAATTTTATACACTGTATTTAGAACAGCACTTTACACCTAGAAAGCCCTATATTCATTTGACTGTTACTATTATTAAAGGCCTTAAATAATAGTAGATAATGGTTATTACTGGCATTCTGTTACTAATAAAGTCAGGTTTGATAGAGATAAAATGAGATCTAACAATAAACATGAAATTACTACATTTCCTTTTTAATTTAATTTTTCAATTCTCTGGGTCCAGATGAATGCCTTATCATGGACAAGCATTCAGACATTTGGAAGACACTGATTTAGTCTAAAACTTTTATTATGCCTTAAAGCGAGGAAATAAGGTTGTCAAGCCAGGTATGAATAAAACCAAAAATAGAAACAAAGCTTCCTACTTAGTCCAGTGTTGTTGTTATTAACTCTCTGCTTTACCAATGCAGTATAAATTGTGATAACCATGTGTTCAGTTACCAAATACTCCTAGTTCTCCTAAGCATATTGAATTGAATTTCCCTGACCCTTTCAAGTTAGGTGACTTGCTCTGTCCAATGAAATATGAACAGAAGGATCATGTGTCACTTCTGGGTAGGACCTTTCAGAGCCAGTGCACAATTCACCACATTCTCTGTTTTCTCCTTGTCAACTGTGTGAACACAGAGGTGGGACCTCACTCAGCCTGGATTACTGAGAGAGGACAGGATAGATCAGAGCCCTCTGCTGATCTGCAGTGAACATGCAATGTGAACAAGGACCTTTGTTGTTTTCAGCCACTGAGATTTTGGAGGGTGTTTGTCATCATGACATAACCTAGCTTCTTTTCTCTGATATACACATAAGTGTGTTTGAACCCCACCCTTCCACACACACTCTCAGGACTGAAGAAAGATGACTTTGACATTAAATGGTATCTGCTCCAAATAAAATAGGGTGGTCTAAGTGGTATTTCCTTCCTTCATGCTCCTATTCCCTGTGCATAATAAAATGCCAGGCAGCTCTAATTCAAGCACAGAATTTGCTTACAAGTGAGGATCATCTTGGAATGGTTCCCAATATATTAGCTCCTGAAAAATGTCCTATTTGTATAGCTCCCTTGGTGCCTCAAAAATTTAGAGAAGAGGAAAATGAAAAAACAGTCTATCTACCAAAGAACAGCTTCTTATTCTAGTTAAAAATTGCTCTTGGAGTGTCTGCTAGTTAAAAGCTGGCTCTGCATTATCTGTTAGAGTCGAATTAGAGATAGATGCTTTAACCCTAATGATGATGCCGAGATTGGTAATCACAGTCCTTTGATTCACTTGGTCACTGTGTCAGCACCACATTCATTCTCAGTGCTGCTAACATACATTTACAGGTAGAGATTATACACAGATTGAGAGTGATTTCTACGTTGTTTTCTCTGAGCAGAGCCTCGGTTCTCCCACCCCTCTTATTATCACTATGTAGTCAAAACAAATAATTTTGCTTGCTCTGTTTCTATTTATTTCAAGTTGATCAAAGAAGTCAATAGAGACCCTTTTTGCTTCTGCAGCTTTCATACACCATAGTAGCTCTCAATCTCTTTCTGCACATTGAAATCACCCTGGAATTTTCAAAACTGTAGATGCTTAGGTTTCACCCTCAGATACTCTGGTTTAATTGGTCTGATATGGGTCATGGACTTGGCAATTTAAAAAAAATATCCTTAGGTAATTCTAATATCTAGGTGGCTTTTTTTGTGGGGGTTTTTCCAAGAAACAGATTCTGAGATGGAGATGTGTGTTCTGCAGTTTACTAGGGAATACTCTGGAGTTCAGCACCAGTAGGGGAATGAAGAAGCTGGCTTAGCAGAGGGAGAAGTTGCATTGTAATGCAGTTACACAAAGGCTGCAGTTGACCCCATGGGGAGATCCAGAGTTGGGATGGCCCTTCAAAATTGTCTTGAATTGAAGTAAGGGGGCTCTACCATGGTTCTTTTGCAATAATTAGTCATTGGATTCAGCTGCTGCTCAAAAAAAGGGGCATGACATACGGCAGTGAACAAAACAGATGGAGTCTCCATTATCATGGATTTTACTCTATAGTAGGGGAAATCAGAAATCAACATAGAAGGTAATTTGTGAGAAAGATGAACAAGATTAATGAACATTTAAAAAAATGATATGTTAGTGACTGGGAGAGGCAACATAATGTCATGGTTAAGGGCAGGGAATCCGAAGACTGCCTACTTGAGGTCCAGTCTTGACACTGCCATTATTTGCAAAGACCTGAGGCAAATTTAAAACCCTTGTGTTTCACTTCAAGAGATTGCTCATCTGTAAAATCAGAATAAAAGTAGCTACGTCACAAAATTATTGTAAAAACTAAATTAGTTAATTTGAGTTGTTTCTGACTATTTGAGCAGTGTCTGGCACATTATTTCCAGAAGGTGTTGGCTGTTATTCTTACTATTGTTGCAGGGAAGAGAGGTGAGTAGTTAGGGAAGACCTTGTTGAGAAGGTGACATTGGATTACATTTTCGTCATTCAAATGGAATGATGAGAAAGAGCAAGCTCGGAAGAACCATGATGTCACCACTGTAGACACATGGAAAAGCAAGTCAGAGGCTCTAAATGGGGAAAGAACTTGACTTATTACAGGAACAGAAAGAAAGCCAATGTCTTCGGAGTGTAGTGAAAAGGGTAGATTTGAAGATTGAGAGAAAGATGTAGCATAATAAGAATTATATAATATGTGGTCTTTGTCCCTGGCTTCTGACACAGAGATCCTAAATCTCCTGTAATTTCCTGAGTGATAAGGGTGATAGGAACATCTTATTACTCATAACAAGCCCTTTTCAACCATATCTGAGTTTATTCCAATAAGGTGGCTCTTGGTAGTCCCTAGATAGCTTCAGGATGGAGACTGGTTGTCAGAGAAACCAACCTCACTGGTTAGAAGACTGTTAGGGGAAAGGGCTGACAATTGGCCAAAAATTTAATCAATCATGCCTATGTAATGAAACCACCACAATATCCTTTAAACAATGGGGTTAGGAAATTTGTGGAGTTGGAAAACACATCCATATGCCTTGAGTGGTGTATCCCAACTCCTTGGAGACAGAAGCTCCTGTGAGCCTCCTTAACCTTGCCCCATGTATCTCTTCATCTGGCTGTTCATTTGTATTTTTTGTAATAAACTGGTGATAGTCAAGGGTCTTCCTGATTTCTGTGCTATTCTATCAAATTATCAGACAGAAAAGGGAGAGGTGTGGGAACTTCCAACTTTATAGCCAAAGTGGACAGAAGTGTGGGTACCCTTGGCATCCAATACTTGCTACTGGTGTGTGAAGTGAGGGTAGTCTTGTAGGTCTGTACACTTAGACCTTTGGAATCTGACACTAACTCTGAGTAGTAAGTATTGAAATTGAATTTAATTGTAGGACACCCAGTTGGTGTCCAGAGAGTTGAGAACTGGTTGTTGGTGTGAAACCCCCCCACATATTTGGTGTCAGAGGTATTGTGAGAAAAAAGCAGATTGGTAGGCATTGGCCAAGTCAGACTGGAAGACAATAAAGACATTCATTTATGTGTTTATACCACCACCACCTCCCTGATCCAGACAGTGACTACTTTAGGAAAGGGACTGTAGTGGATGCTGTGATGTACTGCCCAGGTGCTCCCTTCAGAATTGAAGTACTTTTTTTCCCCAGTTGCTGGAAGTGCTACCGGAACTCAGCCCTCGTCCCCAGAATTTCCACTGGCTGGAGAAAGATGTCTCACCCAAGAACACATCTCCCTTCTGGGGGCAGCCTGCATCCAATGACTGGTTGATTTGGGAGTATAAAAGCCCAGCCCCCTCACCTTAACTGCAGACAACTCTGTACTGGAGACAACTTCCTATAGCCATTCCAGTTTCAGAGCTCCCCACCAATTTGGCTGAGGCCTTTTTTGTTACTACATCAGAGAGTCTAAGATTGTCTTCTGCACAAACCTGATTTCTTCTCTTCTTTCATAGTCACTAATCTCAAGTTTAATCCTAGTAAACTTCCTGCATGCTAATCTTCATATGGAGCTTCTTTTGGGGGAACACATCTTACAACAGGTACTATGTTGTATGCATCTTCTTATGCCCAGTCTGGACACACATCCCAGCAACTTAAATACTTGTCAAATGAATACATAAATGACAGAAAAGGGTAAGTAATAATAGATACTAGGATGGATTTGATAGCTGTGTTAGTGGTGGCATGAGTGATGGGAATGGGGAGAAATAGTGGAAAATATTTTTTAAAGAGGAGCAAAAAATCACAAGGGGAAAGAAACCTTCCCGTCTTCTCCTTTGTGAGAAGTTAAGCCCAGGATTCAAAATGGCACATGCTTGTTGGAGCTACCAGAGCAGCAGACCTTTGAGGGGTGAAAACAAACTCACATCACAACCCAAATGTCAACAATGTATTTTGTGAGGTTCTTTCATCTACCCTCTTCTAAGTCAAGAAGCAGAATGTGGCTATTTCACTGATTAGGTGGCTTCTTTCTTCTTAGTTCATTTAGCAAAACCCAAATCCTGAAATATTTAGGTAAGACTGCAAACAGGTGAGTGGCAGTGATTTCCAAAGATCCTATGCACAATTGAAAAGCACATGGTAATGCAACGTGCTTTTTGGTATGTATAGGTGATGGCGGTAAAGAGAAGGAAGGTAGAGTGACCACAAAAGGGTTATCAATTCAGTGAGGTGTTAGATCCTTAGCTGGGTAGACACACCGGCTGGACAGATGTAAAAAAGTTCCATTCCCCCATACTTCACCTAAAAGGTGTTGTCCTCTAGACTGTGCCTCTAGTGACAGCTGAAAGAGTAGCAGCAACTTTTTATTCATACTCTGCACTTGCACAGCTGTGAGTGACTAACTGTGAGAAAACACACTTTCTATCATTACTCTTTGATTTTATTTCATTTTATCTTTGAGCCAGGGTCTTACTCTGTTGCCGAGGCTGGAATGCAGTGACACCGCAGCCTTGACCTCCTAGGCTCAGGCAATACTTCTGCCTCAGCCTCCCGAGTAGCTGGGACGACAGATGTGCACCACCACATCCAGCTAATTTTTAAATTTTTATGTAGAGACAAGGTCTAGTTATGTTGCCCAGGTCGATCTCAAACTCCTGGGCTCAAGTGATTCTCCCACCTCGGACTCCCAAAGTGCTGGGATTACAGTTTGAGTCACTGCACCCAGTTCTATCATTATGTAGTGGCATGCAGTGGCTCAAAGCATTCTTGTTTGGTACATTTCAGGCAATACCTGGAATCCCAAGGAGTGAGATACAATAGAAGTGAAGGTTGGTTTGGGCAGGAGTGACTCCAAACAAAGTCATCAGTGCTCCAGTCACCTCTCTGGATGTCTTTCCAGCACGTACATATCTCCTTTCCCCTCCAGAACTACCCTCTCCTCATTGTGATTTCCTGTCATGGAAGAAATGTGCCTGTGTTTGTGAGTTTTGCAGTAAGTATAACTACATACAGTAAAATTCATAAATCTTAAATGTACAACTCAATGAAATGTAACATGTATATACACCTATATAACCACTACCCCATATCTAGATGTAGAATTTCTACCAACCCAGAGAGCTTTCTCATGACCTTTCTCAGATAATAGTCCTCAATATGATCATTATTCTGACTTCTATTTTTCTTGTCTGTTTTTCAAAGTTCTTAAAATTGGAATTATTCAGTGTGTACTATTTTGTGATTAGCTTCCTTCGCTGAACATTTTGACTGGGAGACCTATATCTGTGCTTATGGTAAAAATTTGATCTTTTTCATTAGTGTGTAGTAGTTATTATATAAATATCTAATTATCAGTTCTACTTGATTGACATTTGGGTTGTTTCCAGGGTTTAGCTGTTGTGAATAACCCTATACTGAACTTTCTGGATATGTTTTTTTGGTGGACATAAGTGCTGATTTTTCTCCATATACTCTGTTATGAAATCATTTATTAAAAGGTATAAGATATTTAGCTTTAGTAGAAACTGCCAAATACTTTTTAAAGTTTTTCACTGCCACCAGCAATGTATGAGTTTGTTATTACTCCAGATTTTCATCAAACTTGGTATTGCCAGTTTAAAAAATTTTGACCATTCTAGTTGGTGGTATCTGGTAAGTATTTTGTAATCTAACTCTTACCTCCCTTCTGTAAGTCCAAATTTATCTGCTCTATGCTTTGAAATAACATATAAATAACAATAATAAATGAGTGGAGGAGCAAGAGAGAAAAATGGAGAGTGGAATAAACTCATTGACTACATATATATAAGAAACACCAGCCAGTGGACATTGTTCAAATCTGACAAAGTAAATAGTAGAAGCCTGAGTAAGAAAAAATGGGACTGATGGCAATATCAAATAACCAATTGTCTTAGTCCATTTGTATTACTATAAAGGAATACCTGAGACTGGGTAATTTGTAATGAAAAGAGGTTTATTTGGCTCATGATTCTGCAGACTGCAGAAAAAGCATAGCACCAGCATCTGCTTTTGGCAAGGATTTAGGCCGCTTCCACTCATGGTAGAAGGTGAAGGGCAGAGGTCAGCTGGCATGTGCAGCAGTTACATGGTGAGAGTGGAGAGAGGAGAGATGCCAGAGTCTTTTTAACAAGCAGCTTTCAGGGGAACTGAACTCTTGCAGGAACTAATAGAGTGAGAACTCACTCACCACCCCCACAGTGAGGCATTAGTTGATTCATGAGGGATTCATCCCTATTACCCAAACACTTCCCATTAGGCTGTATGTTCAACATCGAGGATCACATTTTAACAAGAGATTTGGAAAGGTCAAACAAACTAAACTATAGCACCAATAAAACATAAATATAAGTTTCTTCAATATCAAAAGAATTTTTTAAAATAATAAAACAGACCACATAAAGAAATATGGTAAATATATGATAATATATGTGAAAATACCACAGAAAATATAAATATATATAATAATAGTTGATATCATAAATAGTTACATAAATAAATGTAAAAGAGCTTATCACCTTCTAAAATAAAAGTTTGTCCAATTGGCTTTCAAAAAATATTTTGCACGTGGTACACACAAATGTAATAATGTGATGCATAATGATTAAACTAAAATAATGTAAAGGTATAGCAAAACAATAAAACAAACCAGAAAAGCAGGGGTTGCAATCTTGATAAGTGTGCAAGGAGAAATAGAAACACAATAATAGAAGAATTTAACACATCAAACTCAGCTCAAGACAGATCAAGCTGAAAAAAATGTCAGTAAGGATGTGGAAGAGCCAGAAAACATCATATGAACCGATGTTGAACTTGACACTCAAATGTTAGAAGGTATGCCTTTTTTTCAAGCATACATAAAAATTTATAGAAGTAAACTATAAATTATGGCAAAAAACCCTCAATATATTTCATAAAGTAAAATAATATATTTAAAAATTTCACAGTGCAATAACAAAATCAGATAAGAAAAAGACTCTTTCACTTGGAATTTTAAAAACTCTATAAATCATACTTTCGTAAAAGAAAAAAACATACATTGAAATTGCAGAATTTCTTTAATGATAATGAAAATATATGTTAGACTATATGGAAAACGAAATGGCGATAAGTACATATACATAAAGATCCTTAAATACTGAGCAATAAAAATAAAAGAATGCATATAAATGAACTTGAATCCATAAAACGAACAGTAAAGGTAAAAGGAGGTATGATTGAAGTAGAAAACAGAAAAACAGTAGAAATAATAAGCAAATAAAATTTCTTGTGCTGCAAAAGTCAATCAAATAGATAAATCACTAACTCAATTATGAGCAAAAAGAAAAAAAATCCGAAATATACAAAATAAAAATTGACAAGGAGAAAATAAACATTGAGATAGAGAAAAATTTTTAATCATGAGACTGCTTTTAAATATCTGATGCATATAAATTTAAAAGCCTGGATGGAATAGCGATTTTTTTCTAGGAAAATACAATTTGTCAACACTGATTTTATTAGAAATAAAATGTCTAAACAGAAAAACTTCCACTTGATAAATATATAAAGTTTTTAGAGAACTATCTCACACAACAAAGCACCAGACCTGGATGCTTTCATGGGAGATCTCTACTAAAACCTGAAAGGCCTAATACTTCAATGCTACTTACCCTATTCAGAACATAGAAAAAGATGAAAAGCTTTTCGATTCTGTTCATGAAGCAAGTAAGTTTGATACAGGTTGTATAAAAAGCAGCTATAGACCAATCTCACTTATGAATATTCATGCAAAAATACTAAATAAACTATTAGCATACATAAGTTACAGCATATTTTAACAAGAGCAAAAACATCTTATATTCTGATTTAAAAGAATTTATTCTAAAAATATACTGTTTCAGTGTTAGGAAATGTGTTAATGTAATTAATTATATTCATAGAACTAAAGAAAACTTACATGTTTATCTCTATAGATGCTACAAAGACCTATGACAAAAGTTCATATTCATTCATTAAAAAAAGAATTGGTGAATATATTAAAACATGCAAGTATTTACATATATTGTGTATGTGTGCATGTACTGACCCTTAAACAAACAAGTTGTATAATACAGAAATACTAGAGACATTCTCACAATGGTCAGGAATGAAACAAGAGTGCTCACTATCTCCTCTGCTATTCTACAATCTATTGTAAATATTAGAAATGAGATCAGAAAAGGGAAAAACTAGAGGCACAAAAGTTGACTCAAAGAAGAACATGATTTCTATTTGCAGATAATATGATAGTGTACCTGAAAACCCCAAAAAGATGATAAAATAAGCACAAATAGTAAAATAAGTTGATAATTTAGTATAATATACAATTAATATACAAAAATCAATGTCTTTATATATATAAAAGAAATGGTACAATGGAAGAGATAACCTAGTTTACGATAACAATAAAATGATAAAATATTTATAAGCACACTTAATTGAAAATTGCAAAATCTGTATGAGAAAATATTAATTAACAATACTCCTAAAAGATACAAGGCAGACAAACAAATGCAAAGAAAGTCTTTTTTCTTGGATTGTATGACTCAATATAATAGAGAAATCAAGTGTCCCATATATATATATATATATATATATATATATATATATATATATATATATATCTCCAAGTAAAGAAACTTACTTTTTAAAAAGAGCTAGATAAATTGATTCTTTTTTTTTTTTTTGAGTTGGAGTCTCACTCTGTTGCCCAGACTGGAGTGCAGTGGCCGCTCCCGGCCACCGCAGCCTCGCCTGCTGGGCTCCGGCGATCCTTCCGCCTCAGCCTTCCGAGTAGCCGGAATTACAGGTGCGCGCTACCACGCCCAGCTAATTTTTTGATTTATTGTACAGATGAGGTCTCGCCTGCCCAGGCGGGTCTCGAACCTGCGGGCTCGGGCAATCCAAAGGTGCGGGATTACAGGCTGAGCCACCGAACCCGGCTGATAAATTGATTCTTAAGTTTGTAAAAATAACATGCAAAGATAATCTAGAGAAATCCTGAAAAAGAAGAGTAATGAGGGGAATGAATCCTATCAGCTATTAAAACATATTATAACTTTTCTAAAATTAAAGCAGTGTTAGTGTTGGCACATGAAAAGACAGAACAGTAGAAAAGAATAGAGCAGTCCAGAAATATACCCCAGAACATATGGCAATTCAGGGTATGATAAAGGTGGCATCTTGCATCACTAGGAAAAAGAGGGACTTAAATTAGGTTGAGATACATGGATAATCATTTGGAAAAAAAATATAAAACTGGGTTAATACGTTATACCAAACACCAAAATGCATTCCAAGAGGATTAGATATCTATTATTAGAATCTATTAGATAGTAGAAGAAAACGAGTGAGTTCCTTTATAACGGATATGAAGTTCTATGACTCATAATTCAAAGGCAGAAAATAAAAATACCAACATTTAACAAAACTTTCACGTGGGAAAATATGTATCATAAGCAAAAGGGAAAGACAAACAACAAAATGGCAGGAGCACTATCCTGGATGGAGTACTCTGAATCTCTTATATGATAGTGTTACAATTATGGCATTGTACTTTTGTTGCCATTCTTTTTTCATATAAGAGACCTGATGAAGTTGTGAATAAAATGATATTAATTTCCCAGTCTGTGTTTTTAAGCTTTGAGTATAGTTTTCAGCTACTTCTTTGCAGCTACAAACAAGAGATTCTTTAACACGGTCAAAAAGGTTGTATCATTTTAAGTCCTCGTGTTGAATCAAGATTTCAGAACTTTAAGCTCACCCCTATAATCCTTGAATTTCTCATTGCCTTTATGTTTTTTTGAAAGCAGTTACTAAATCCCTTAAAGTTGCACCTTCACTAGTTATTTTTAGTGATCATAGTGGATAATTTAAGTGGTCGTTGGCTACTGTGTACTATGAACTGCTAGGTCCTATCTCTTCATAATAGCCAGGTGTTCCAACAAGTAGATAGACTTGCATGTACAATAGATTTGGCTACAAATGGAGTGGAGAGTGGATTCATATGAAGAATAAAGGGGGAGGGAACAGGCATACACAGTAAGAGCCTTTCCCTGAATTATGATGCGGCCAGTGATGAAGGCTGCTTAACATCAATACGCCCAAGACATTTTGTCTGGTTGATTTTCAAGCCACTCCTCTGCGGTAAGTGCCTTCTGGAGACCGTTAAGGTGTGACACAAAAATCTTCATACATATGCCCTCCCCTATTCGTATATATGCTCTCTTGTGGTGCCATCATTCCCATGATTATCAGTGAGCCCAATTCTGTCACCATCTTGCCTACTGTCAGCCCTGACCTGAAGAGATTAACTACAGAACTCAATGCTGGTGCACTCTAACCAGCACATTCCTGATGGCCTTGGTGAATGGGGTGCCCTTTGGGCCCTCTCATGAAACACTTCTGTGGTGGGTCTTCTGTCTCCAGGTAATATTCATTAAAGTATGCCACATCCCAGTATCCCACAGTCTCTTTATTCCCTTCGCTATTGTCTACTGAGGGCAATTCAGACATTCATTTCAACTTCACCTATTATTGACTATCACTATCTGCAGGTTTCTGAAAGCTAACTTGGCAGCATATTTTTCCCATCCCTTGGGGTTCATGCCAGGTCATTAAATTCCATGTCCTGAGAAAGTGCCCCTAAGTCAATTAATTTTTGTTTATCTAGTCATATGTTTCAGCCCCTTTCAAACACCTTCGAAATCCAATCCCACAGATATTCTCTGACTCCTATTGGTGCACGATAGGAAATTCTTGATGCTCCTACTGTGTGTAATCTCTCTCCTTTTTAAAAATCAGGCCTAGCATTTCCCCACTCAGATTATACTGGGGTTTAACCTTAGGTATTAGCCAAACAGCCAGGAGAGGTGGTGGGGCAACTTCTGATGCGGGCCACCTGTCGTCTTGCATGGCAGAAGCCTGCAGCATCTTCCCATATGAGAGAAATGCTAGTTCTTACTGAAAAAGAAATTGTTACCTCTGCAAGTTCTGAGAGTTCGGGAAAGTCTGCAGAACCATAATCCTCAAAGTCTTCTATCCTGATGTCCCCATTCTATGTTTCAAAAACCCAGATTTTCCCTACCAGAACCTTGAACTTCAAATAACAGGCCTACTTTGGCTCAGCATTTAAATACTTCTGGACCTCTGAGGCTCAATTATGTCCTCTGTCCACTCCTGTCAACACCTATGTCTGTCCTTCCACTGCAGGAGGTAAGGGCTCTTTGTCAAGCTACCACAGAGACATTCTGGCTCTCATAGTTCGTCTCTAACTATTTGTTATCAGCCTGAAGTCTTCCATTATCTCTCTGCAGGATGTCAATAGAATTTATTCATACCAAGTCAACTCTCCTGTCCTTAGGGGCGTTATTTCACCTGCCTCCTTCATATGCTTGAATCATCAAACTAGCAGGGGCAATCCCCCGCCACTAGGACAGTTTCCTAAGTCGCCACGGTAAAATCATCACCAATTGGGTTGACACATTGTATCAGCGACTATTTGTCCATGTCCTTACAGAGGCACTCGGGATGATGTCCTTGTCAGCCAGGTACTGAATGAGCCAGCCAGTCCCCAAGCCCCATATTTACACCTGTTTTCTCTGACCACTCTCAGTACCACCTGTGTCAGTTAGGCTCTTTGAGAAACAGATGCCAAGATGAGATTACAAGTGAGAGATTTATAGGGGAAAGTAACCTATGAAGGTAAAGGCAGAGGGAGGAGGTATAGGCAGGAAGAGCCTTCAGTCTGTGACGCAAATATGAAAAAAGAAGAAATGAATAGGAAAAGCAGCAGGTTATAGGGAAGTTCTGATAAAGTTTCCACTTGGCTGGTGGGGAGTCCTGAAACCAAAGT
Source organism: Carlito syrichta (assembly GCF_000164805.1). Taxonomy (NCBI): domain Eukaryota; kingdom Metazoa; phylum Chordata; class Mammalia; order Primates; family Tarsiidae; genus Carlito; species Carlito syrichta. Next base: position 10,516 of record NW_007246692.1, on the reverse strand, counting down.
TGCTCCTCAGAGGAGTCTCGGTTTGAAGCAAGAGTGGGCTGACTCTAGTACCTCTGCCATGGTCAGGCATTGGCCAGGAGGTGCAGCAGCTGGAAGCTGTCAGTCACTATGCTCACTGTTCACGCCACAGGTCTCTTGAAGGACAGCTTAGCAGCACGTTTCCATGGCTGCCATGCTAGATAACCAATCACAAAACTTCCCTATTTCCCAAGGGTTCTGTTTTCTGTAACTTCTGGTTCCAGTTTCTATCTCTTTCCAGATCTTAGCTGCATATAGCAGAAGCTGACTGATTGTTAGGCAAAAAAAGAAACAAAAAGTTTTCTTAAAAAAGGGTACTGGATAGCTCATAGGATTTTTGAAAGTGTCTTAGGCTAAGTTTCCATGGTCAATGCCAAAAAGCAACCTTCAGAATTAGATAATGAAGAAAACACAGCTGTTTCCCCTGCTGCTACCAAACCCTAGATGCTGCAGTGTCAACAGCTGCTATCTACTAGGCTTCTTCTGAAGTAGCTACTGCTGTTAGGCCCAAAGTAACTTCTGTACCAGGAACTCAACTTGCCTGCTACTCTCTCCCTTGACACCCAGATGCCTCTGCTACGATCTTCCCCAGGAAAGTGACTGAGCATGGAAGCTGCTCTTTACCAAATCAAACTTAGATATATCTAGGGGTATATCTAGGTCACACAATTGTGCCCTAGCTGAAAAGAACCTGTGGGGATGAGTTGCCTGGTTTTTAAATTATAGAGATGAGACTCCAATTTTCTAGACAGTTTAAAGGTACTCAAAAAGTTTTGAAAAACAGGTCAAATATCAACTTCAAATGTTCAACTGTATGCCTGCCTTATGCAGAACTACAATATCATTTGTATTTGCAAATACTTTAAAACAACCTATATACCCATCATTAGTGAGAGGATTGATTGAATTATGAAAAATCTTTATTTGATATACTATGTAATAAAAAATCGAGAAACTTCTGTACGTGCTGATAGTGAACAATATCTAATATGTCTTTATGTAAGCAAATTCAAGACACAGAAATATACACACCTATATGTACATATGCGTCTGTGAACATTAATAGCATGATCCTATTCATATTCATAAAAATTTATATAAATATATACACATTATTTTCTAGAAAAGGACTGAAAAGATATCCATATGTTAAGTTTGATTACTTTTAGGTAGGAAAGACGGTGTTGAGCGTCAGGGACAAAGTAAATGAATTGTTCACATTTAATTCTCTACAACTCTCACTGTAAACATCTATTATCATAAGGCTGTATTTATATATGGCTAGTGATTATTATTTTTTAAAAATTTCTTATTTCAAATATGTGGGGTACAATTCAGGGTTAGGTATATAAATGTTCATTATGCAGGTACCCTTGTTGATGAGGTGTTCCCCCCCTCCCCTGGCAGTTTCTCACTACTGCCAATCCCTTTCTTATAGTATTACGATAGTAGTTCAAGGTCCACTTATGAGTGAGAACATGTGATACTTGGTTATTTGTTTCTGTGATAAATCACTCAGTATTATAGCCTCTAAGTCCATCCAAGTTGCCGCAAAGTTCATAAGTTTGTCCTTTATGGCTGTGTAATAATCCTTTGTGTATATGTACCACATTTTTTAAATCCAGTACTCTTGCAATGGGCAGCATGGTTGGTTCCATGTTTTTGCTATTGTAAGTAATGCTGCAACAAACATGCGTGTGCAGGTATCTTTTTCATAAAGTGATTTGAGTTCCTCTGGGTATATTGCCAGTAGGAGGATTGTGGGGTCATATGGGAGGTTAATTTTTAGATCTTTTAGGAATCGTGATACTGTTTTCCACAAAAACTGTACTAGTTTACACTTCCACCAACAGTGTAGAAGTATTCCCTTTTCACCACATCCAGTATCTGTTGTTTTTTGAGTTATTGATGATGGCCGTGCTGACTGGAGTTAGATGGTATCTCAGTGTGGTTTTAATTTGCATTTCTTTGATGACTAGTGAGGCTGAGCATTTTTTCATGTATCTGATGTCTGCTCATATGTCTTCTTTTGAGGAGTGTCTATTCATATCTTTTGCCCACTTTGTAATGGGGCTGTTTGTTTTTTCTTTTTGGCACACTTGAGTTCCTTGTCGATCTTAGATGTTAGGCCTTTGTCAGATATACAGTTGGCATATACTTTTTCCCAATCTGTGGGCTGTCTCCCTGCTCTCTCAGTGGTTTCTTTGGCTTTGCAGAAGCTTGTCAGTTTGATGAGGTCCCACTTGTCTATCTTATCTCTTATATCATGGGTACTTGGGGTTTTGATCAGGAATTGATTGTCAGCTCCAATTTCCATAAGGATGTCGCCTGTGTTTTCTAAGGTTCTTATAGTTTGAGGTCTTACATTTAGGTCTTTGGTCCATTTAGAGTTGACTTTTGTGTATGGTGATAGGTAGGGGTCTAGTTTTAATCTTCTGCATGTGGTCAGCCAGTTTTCCCAGCACCATTTACTGAATAGGTTCTCCTCTCCCCCGTGGTTCATGGTGGAGGCTTAGTGGAAGATGAGTTGGTTGAGAAGTTGAGGTTTTGCTTCTGGAATCTCGATCCTGTTCTGTTGGTCTTTATGCCTGTTCTTGTACCAATACCAGGCTGTTTTGATTCCTGTAGCTTTATAATATAATAAAGCTTATAGTCTGGGAGCGTGATATTGCCCGCTTTGGGTTTTTTTTTTTTGCTGAGGAATATTTTGGCTATTTGTGGTCATTTATATTTCCATATGAATTCCTGTGTTGACCTTTCCAGGTCTGAGAAGAATGCTGCTGGTAATTTATTGGGTATTGCATTAAATCTGTAGATTGCTTTGGGTAGGATGGACATCTTAATGTTGATTCTTCCAATTCATGAATGTGAAATATTTTTCCATTTGTTTATATCATCTTTAATTTCTTTGAGCAGTGTTTTGTAGTTTTCATTGTACATGTCTTTGACTTCTCTGGTTAGGAAGATGCCAAGATATTTCATTTTTTCGTGGCTATTGTGAATGGGATTGTGCTTTTGATTTGGGTTTCTGTTTGTTTGTTTTTGGTGATAGGAATGCGACTGACTTTTGCACATCTATTTTATACCCTGAGACTTTGCCAAATCCTTTATCAGTGAAGGAAGTTTTTGACAGATTCTCCTGGGTTTTCGAGGTGTAGAAACATGTTATTTTAAAATTAAATTTATGGAGAAGATGAGCATTTCGAATATAAATAAGTTATTAATCTGATCTACCCTTTTGGTTCCAAGGTTCTTAATGGCCAAGGAAAAAAAATGACAATATCTTCAATTTCATTTTGCCTTGTCCTTGGGGAGGGGAGGATTCCAATTACTCTGGGATATCAACATTTTACCTGTATTAAGGTACTGAGGTATAATGTAAAATAATTATTTGGCCATTGTTCCTAATTCCTGGCACTAAGTTCCTAGTACCCTTGGAGTTTCCTGAATGATGAGTATATTTTGTATGCCAATGAAATGACTGTTGGCTAGGGTCCCCTAGATAGCTTCAGGATAGGAGCTGGCACCAGAAAGACCAAGGCTTAGAAGTTTGGACTTTTCACCCTATCCCTCTCATTACCCTTTCTTCCCACCTTCAGGGGTGGGAGAGGGACAGGAGATTGAGTTCAGTCACCAACAGCTAATGATTTAATCAATCATGACTACATAATGAAACCTCCATACTAAGTTCCTGAATGACAGGGTCCGGGAGCTTCCGAGTTGGCGAGTATATTGGTATGTGGGGAAGGTGATACATTTGGAGAAGTTATGAAAGCTCTGTGCCCACTGACCATATACCTTACCCTTCAATTTGGCTGTTACTGGGTCGTATTCATTATAATAAATTGTTAATAGTAGTAAAGCACTGACCCAAGTGGATCTCCATCAATAAGGATAAAATACCGGTCAAAAGGCAACTTATGTAAGCATTAATACTTTGTAATAAGGTCAGGATTCATTTATCAAGAACCAAATTCTTTTTTTTTTTTTTTTTTAGTTGGTGTCTCACTCTTGTCACTGAGGCTGGAGTGCAGTGACATGCACACAGCCATCGCAGCCTAGACCTGCTGGGATTAGGCAATCCTTCCGCCTCAGCCTTCCAAGCAACCGGAACTACAGACGCATGCTACCACTCCAGGCTAGTTTTTGTGTGTGATTTATTGTAGAGACGAGGGCTCAATAAGTTGCCCAGGCTGGTCTCGAACCGCCAGGTTCAGGCAATCCTCTCGCCTCGGCCTCCCAAAGTGCTGGGATTACAGGCTGAGCCACCATGCTTGGCCAAGAACCAGATTCTTTATGAATCATATTTAAAGCTTTGATGTGCATATTTATGTTACTTCCTCTCATTGTCAATAACTTCCACCAAGTCCTCACCAGGTGAAGAACAAAGCATGGAGGAAACACTGTTGATGCCCTTTCCCATATTCTTTGAGTTACATGAGTTTACCTGCAGCTGTAAATAAAGGCAATCACCAACACCTGTTAGCTTCCCAACTCAATCATTTCTTCTTTGGCAGAGGACTTTATCCAACATGAAAGCCTAGGCTGCTACATACAGGCACAACATGGAAGAATGGGAAAATTCATACCATCTGAGACAAACTCAACCAATGATGGGTGGGATGTGTGAATAAATGATCCAGCCTCCCCCTACCTATCCCTCTCTACTCCAGTCCCAGAGAGGTCTGTTCCACATGGCATTTTATAGGTTCCTCAGCAAGATTGCGCTCCCGTTGCCCAAAGTGGTAACTTGCTCATAAACCCCTGTTATAGATCTGAATTGGGGTCCACTTGCCTGACGCAGTAAGGCCAAACATCCACACAGAAGGTTTTTGCAGTGGTAGAAGAGGAGTATTTATTTTCAGGGTACCAAGAAAGATGAATTGAGGCAGTTTATGCTTAAGACCCAAACTCCCCAATGGTTTGCAGTAAGAGTTTTTTTTTTAAAGCAGAGGTAACTCCTGCTTGGGCAACAGAGTGAGATCATGACTCAAAAATAAAATAAAATTTAATAAAATAAAGTAAAATAAAAAATATAATACAAAATAAAAAAATTTAAAAAATAAAATAATCAGAGGTAAATTGCAGGAAAGCAGAAGCTACAGTCAAAAATCATAAATCAATACATGGAGGTTACACATTGGTTTGACATAAAAGGTGGAATATCTTGAAGTGGGGGTTTAGCAAAGATTTTCTGATGTTCAGGAAACAAAGCTTTGTGTAAAAATTGGGTATCAGCAGAAAACAATGTTTGCTCTGGCTCGTAATGTGATCTTCTTCAGGTTCTTCGTGAAGAAATTTAGAACAAAGAATGGTGGTCAAAGTGCAGTCCTTAGTTCCTCCATATCTGAGGTCTGTGAGCCCACAGATCCATTTGGTGGGAATCCAAGTCAGAGCCTGGGCTTCTGACAGACAACTCAGGGACATATATTAAGATGTTATCTTTATTTTATCCCCAGACTCTAACTTCCTTTACTGTTGTTTTAGGCCACAATTACCTTCTTTCTTCTCAAGTTGCTCATTTACTTCTCAGGGCTAGCTAAGTGCATGGAATTTCCTCTGAAGGGACTCAGGATTTTCCATTATTTCCATGCTTGGAGGGGTCCTGCAGATCCCTGAAGAGGGAGTCTCTGCTCTACCTCACCCCTACTTCATTGGCTTTCCTTTTTTCTTTTATCACTATCTCATTTCCTCACTTTGCTTCCTATGCGCACCTCTAAATAAAGGATTTACACCTATGTCCTTACTTCAGAGTCTGCTTTTGAGGGGGACCAAAGGAAGGCAAAGCACTCTCAAGGCATGTTTTTATTTTCACAATTTTATCTGGAATAAATTAGAATAAAGTAAAATAATGTATGTCAAGTTCGTAGATAAAAACTATGAGCTCTCTAAGGGATGAGAAATTCTTTTTTAAGATTTCTTTAAAAGCTCAGGAATCAAAATTTGGCATTGCATAGAAAATACAAAAATTACATCCCCAGTCACCACAGTTATAGCCCATTGTGAAAGATCTGTTTTTTATGTTAACATTCCTCAAATTCAAATTGAAGACTGAACCCTTTGGATATCCTTGTATTGAATGAATAAAGAGCCTGTCTTCATTATTTCCTTCTATCCACCTTCCTTCTTAAAGATGTGATAATCTTGCAAAAGCAAAAAGCAAAGTGACTTATTTAAACATGTCTACCAGGTGATCACTGCCTTAGATGTCATTTCAGAAATGGTAACAGTCCAGAGGGTTTCCTGAGGTCTACACCTAAAATTAGTACTGAAGAGTAAAGAGAAATTTGCTGTTCCGAGTTATGAGATCTTGAAATACAATGAGTAAAGTGTGGGGTATGGACACATTCCTGGACTTGAGAGACAGCAGAAAAAGAATAGGTTATTATAAAACTGTGTTTGCTGAGGCAAGGGAGGTTCAGAGATGAAAATCAAATGAAAAGATAATGGCCAACATCTGCAAATGTTTTGTAGTAAATGTGATAAAATTATGAAATCTGCCTGCCACTTGTTCTGCAAATCTCCATTATGCAGAGCCTGACACGTGCTTCTAAATGAAAAATTTATCTCTAAGGGTCAGAAATACTTCAGTTCACATAAGCCATGTGGTTTTAATTTATGACTGATTTGTTTCATCTCCTCACTTGCTTTTCGTTTTGAAGATATTTTTCACACAGAAAGTTTTCCAATATGTTCCATTCAACACACAACTTAGGTGTTGATGGTTGAGGACAAAATACCTGTTTTGAAGTAAATGCCAAGTTTGATTAGGATTTATTGCATTTGGTTTCCCCTAGCTGTTTATTTTTATTTCTGGGAAGGAAAAATTGCATTCAGAAATTATGCAAAACTTATTTTAAAGACCCTTATTTCTTGATGCTAGTCCTTCCCTAAAACCAACTGTCCTGAAACTACTGTGGTGTTGGGATAATCAAAGCAATACTAAGGGCTTTATTTTATTAGAATCTAGAATATCTTAATGATCTGAAAATTTGAACAGTGTTGCTATATTTAGATCTGATAATGACTCACTGTATTATTGGAAATATAATTTCTTAATTTCTCTGTATCTGTTGTCACAGCCATAAATGTAGATAAAATCTATTTACCTCTTTGATTATGTAAAGTCATCCTTATCAGTCATTGAAAACATCTGTTAAGTATCAATTTATAAATGGAGTCAAACTTGGGAGAGAGCAGCAGGTCATATCTTCCTCTGGAATGTGGTTAATTTCTTTCAATGCACCACGATGATAGACTGAATATGTTTATGATACACAGATAATTAAATAATACAAATTTATCTGAATGAATAAACATAACGTTCAGGTGTCTTTATGGTGTGGAAGTAGGGTGTTACTGGATTTATATAGGGATATGGTAATGGGAAAATTTGTTTACTCAGGCAATTAATCCATGAAGCCTTTATTTAGTACATGGGGTTTTAAAAGCAGCAATGACACTTGGCAGTGATGTGAGGAGGTAAAATGGCACTTTTAACTGAGGATGGCAATAACCCCTTTACTTCCTTGACTCAATACAGTGACCAATGGGTGGTAGGTAAACACAGAACAGGGCTTCACAACCAGGAGGGGAAAATTTTTCCAATGATACTCCTATTTCAAGTATGAAGTGGATAGAATACTGAGGGGAAAGAGAATCCTTTAATCCTGATGCTGTTTTCAACAAATTGGTATGCATTTGGTGATATACTTAAATCCTTGATAATTCCTACTGTGCAAATTTGTTTCAAAATGAATGTATGTAACATCATAACATGAAACAACCTATAACAAGAAAACAGTTTGAAAATAGGAGGGAAATAACCACACTGGTGTTTTAATGAAATTAGTCTAAATTGTAGGCAAGAAGAAAAAAATAACTCACTTTACTGTATTTATGAATTCAAACTCTTTAGGGAAAAGAGCTGTTTTAAGAATTATTTTGGCCACATAAAATACGATTTTTCTAATAGTTAAGGTTTTCTAATTACAAAATTTCTGTGAAATTCTAGGGACATAATTCTATGTAAAGAAGGCTAATAGCTTACGTGAGAAACAAACTAAGAAGCATTCAATGGAAACATACAAGTTTTAGAAAAGAAGAGGAAGTCATGAAAAATGGGGCTTGCACTACATAAAAACAGTATCGTATAATTTTGTTTCTATGTCACAAGTAAAGAAAGGAACCAAAAGTTTGAAGAAGCAACTGAAACCTCATCTCCAATATTCCTGTTCTCAAACAACCTAGGCATGCAATAGACTCTTGAGATCAAGACCAAATAGATAGGTAATTAGTTACTGTGTCTTCAAGTCTCTGAGTCACTACTCTGAAGCGTTGAAAGGATTGAGTACAAATTGCCAGGAAGGGTTATTGGTTACTGAAGGTTCCACATCATTCTTTTTTTTTTTAACTCCCTTCTGCCTTTTTTGGCAAACATTTATATGAGTTGTTTCCCACACGTACAGTCTCATGTATGAGGGGGGACCCCAAAAAAACTGGAATTATTTTTTGGAGGGTGAGCTTCTTGTAATACAGTCTTCCCTTACCAGCTAGTGTTGTTGCGAGAGGCTGCGTTCAGCTTCAGTGAATTTTTGTTTTGGAGATTCCTTCAACGCATTTACCCATTTCATTATGGATGATTTACATGAACAACCTGCCTACACCATGCTGAGTGTTTGGCAGTTTTTGACCAAAAAGGCATGACTCCTGTGCCTCACCCTCCCTATTCACCTGATCTCACCCCAAGTGACATTTTTGTTGTTGTTGTTTCCCCAGATGAAAAAAATTCCTCAGAGAGAAATGTTTTGCTGATGGGGAAGAGGTGAAACAAACAAACAAACAAACAAACAAATAAAATGGCAGAAGCACTAAAGGTCATCAAAATTAACCAGTTCAAAAACTGTTTTAAGCAGTAGAAAAAGTGGCTCAATAGACACTTTGCATTAAACGGAGACTACTTTGAAGGTGACCGAAGTTTAAACATGTAAGAAAAAATATACAATTTTTAATAAATAAAGTTTGGGTTCTTTTTGAGGTCCCCCCTTTGTATTTACCACCACAATCTAGATACAGGACAGTTCCATCATCCCTCAAATACTATTGCACGCTATTCCTTTATAATCACACCCTGCCCCCCCTTCTGACTTCTAGCAACCAGTAATCTGCTTTGTCTCTCCAGAATGGGAAATAAATAGAATCACATATATGTAACCTTTACAGAATTGCTTCATTCACTTAGCATAATGCCTTTGAGACTCACTGATGTTACATGTATCAACAGTTTGTTCCTTTTCATTGATTAGTAGCATTCCATTACATGGGTATACTACAGTTTATCTGTTCGACCTTTGAAAGATATATGGTTATTTCCAATTTGGAGCAATTAATAATAGAGCTATAATATACATTCATTTGCTGGTTTTTGTATGAACATAAATTTTCATTTCTTTATGATAAGTGCCAAGGAATAAGATTGTTGGGTTATATGGTAAATGTATGTTCAACTTAATAAGAAAACTGCCAAATTATTTTCCAGAGCAGCTGTACCATTTTGCAATCCCCCAGCAATGTATGAGAATTCCAGTTGCTTCACAACTCTCCAAGCAAATGATATTGTCAGTATTTTTGTTAGCCATTGTAATAGATGTGTAGCAATATCTTATCATCATTTTAATTCCCATGTCTCTAATAGCTAAATATGTTAAATGTTTTTTTCAGGTGATTATTTGTCATCTTTATATTTTCTTTGGTGAAGTGTATGTTTCATTACTTTGTAAATATTTTGGAAACTTTCATTGAGATGAATTGTAAATTCACATGCAGTTGTAAAAAATAATGTGGAGAGATCCTATGTATACTTTACACAGTTTCTAACAATTTGCAGAAGTATGATATAGTATCACAAGCAGGATATTGACATTGATAACTTGTAACTATATACAATTATTATTTGTTAATTAAAAATGAAATAAAATGCTATAGTATAGTACAGTGTGTAAGTATAGTATAATGTAGTATGTAACCTTTTGGGATTGGCTTTGTTTTTGTCACCCAGTCTGGAGTACAGTGGTGTGATCATGGCTCACAGCAGCCTCTACCTCCCAGACTCAGGCAATCCTTTGCTTGAGCCCCCTGAATAGCTGGAACTATAGGAATGTGTTGCCATGCTTGACTAATTTTTAATTTTTTGTAGAGATGAGGTCTTACTGTGTTGCACAGGCTGGTTTTGAACTCCTGGACTCTCCTCGGCCTCCCCAAGTGCTGGGATTACAGGCATGAGCCACCATGCCAGCAGTATTGCCTCTTTACACCCTTAGCATGATTTCTCTGAGACTCCTCCAAGTTGTTGCATGTATCAGTAGATTGGATTTTTTTACAATTGCTGAGTGTTTAACCAATCTCTCCTTAAAGAGCATCTGAGTTTATTCAAATTTCCTATTATTACAAATTAAGCTGCTATGATTATTTATGTACAGGTTTTTGCATGATCATGTTT